>NW_020716087.1:0-37452 GCF_002925995.2 Terrapene triunguis
GTGTTATTGAGATGGGTTTGTCACATTTTGGCATCAGTCTTAACCCCTCTTCCCCATTCCAATCTCTAAATTGCATCAAATTCTAACAAGGATTTGAGTCCATCCCCCAGTGATTGAAACTGAAGGAGAGGGAGTTAACGCCCATTGAGGTGGATTAATCAGCAGTTCAGTTTCACACTCCTTTGACATGGCTGGATAGAGCTATTGTTCCTGTCCAGGCTAAGAAGAGCATTTGGCAACTGGCTCTGGTGATTAGAGGCCCCAGGAGAGTTAGAAAAGACACACTCTTTAGGCTTGGTTTACTCACAGATTTTGTACCAATACTGGTAGGAAGCTGATGTCATGCTGCCATCCTCACCCCAGAGATCCCCAGGAACTATATACAAATAACCACACACAACCATATGCTCCTACACAAATACACAGTCAAACACACACAGAGGCGTATATACTCCCACATGTAGAAACACAGGCATGCTTCCTACGTAAGGAAATTGACTGGCAGAACATAAAAGGTTGTTATAAGGAGCAGGGAGAAAAATTGTTCTTAACCTCTTAGAATAGGACAAGAAGCAATGGGCTTAAATTGCAGCAAGGACAGTTTAGGTTGGACATTAGGAAAAACTTCCTAACAATTAGGGTTGTTAAGCACAGGAATAAATTGCCTAGGGGGGTTGTGTAATCTGCATCATTGGAGATTTTTAAGAGCAGGTTGGACAAACACCTGTCAGGGATGCTCTAGATAATACTTAGTGCTGCCATGAGGCAGGGGACTGGACTAGATGACCTCTCGAGGTCCCTTACAGTCCTATGATTCTATAACTATAGTGGTAATAAAACATGGTTATGGCTCAATGGGACCAGGTCCAGAACTACTCACTATATAGCTATGATGTCATAACAGCCCATGTGGACCCTCTATTCTGGAACAAAAGTGAAGCAAAGTAATTATTTCAGAATGAAGTCCTTTTATACAGGAATAGTGTGTCCATGTGAGGAGTTACATCAGCATAATAATTATTCTGCTTTAGTTCTGCTGGCCAATTTTCCTTTTTAGACAGACCCTTAGACTCCTTAGGCCTGGTCTACACTGCAGCGTTAGGTCAATGCAAGGCAGCTTATGTTGACCTAACTATGGAAGTGTCTACACTTAAATTTTGCTCCTGCCGATGTAACTGCCCGGCTAAACCAACTTAATAACCCTTCCTCCACGAGTGGTGTAGAGTCAAGCTTGATGCAGTTAGGTTGACACAGTGTCAATGTAGACACTGCATTACTTATGTCGACTGTTACTGGCTTTCAAGAGCCTTCCCACGATGTCCCACACAGACAGTGCAATCGATACAAGAGTGTTGGTCCCCCCACTACAGAAGGGATGTGGACAAATTGGAGAGAGTCCAGTGGTGGGCAACAAAAATGATTAGGGGGCTTGGGCACATGACTTACGAGGAGAGGCTGAGGGAACTGGGGTCATTTAGTCTGCAGAAGAGAAGAGTGAGTGGGGGATTTGATAGCTGCTTTCAACTACCTGAAGGGGGGTTCCAAAGAGGATGGAGCTCGGCTGTTCTCAGTGGTGGCAGATGACAGAACAAGAAGCAATGGTCTCAAGTTGCAGTGGGGGAGGTCTATGTTAGATATTAGGAAAAACTATTTCACTAGGAGGGTGGTGAAGCACTGGAATGGGTTACCAAGGGAGGTGGTAGAATCTCCATCCTTAGAGGTTTATAGGCCTGGCTTGACAAAGCCGTGGCGGGAATGATTTAGTTGGTGTTGGTCCTGCTTTGAGCAGGGGATTGGACTAGATGACCTCCTGAGGTCTCTTCCAACCCTAATAGTCTATGATTCTATGATTCTAAGAGCCTCTGGTGAGGACGCACACCGCCGACATAAGAAGCAAAGTGTGGACCCACACAAATGATGCAATTACTGTGGCGGATGTATGCTGATGTAAGTTAGGTCAACTTAATTTTGTGGTGTAGACATGGCCTCAGTCCCTTTTGAGTGTTTGAAAAGAGCTCTTTTCCCAACCTGCTGTTTATCCCTTTGATGTATTTACAGAGAAGAATCAGATCCCCTCTTAGCTTTCTGCAAAAATTATAAAACATTATTATTTTTAACACTCTTATACATGAATGATTTAATTGCTGAACTCTAATTTGAAATCCACAATCTAGATAATATTAAAGTTATGTTTCTGTCATCAGTAAACATGTCTATAAATATAGGATCTGTCATTTTTCCATTTGTCTGTATTTCTTTTTAAGTAACATCTTTTATTATAATTTTGTAGAAAACTAGGTCAATGAAAACTGCAAGTTTCTTTGTCATTTGGCTTTCATCTTCACACATCAATATACAATCTACATATACAGAAAAGACTGGCTCTACAGTGTGCTATTGAGATGGGTTTTTCCTTATGCCATCACATTTTGGACTCTTCCCCATCTCAGGATCTAAATTGAATTTGTTTCTAGTTCTAACATGGATTGGAGTCTAATCTCCAGTGATTGAATGAGTTGTCTGAGGGGGGGGGGAAGCTTGAGGGAGTTAGCACCCCATTGAAGATTAACCAGAAGTTCAGTTTCACGCCCCTTTCACCTGGCTGGCTATGCCAGGCAATGAAGTGCATGTGGCTACTTCCTTTGCTGAATAAAGACCTAAAGGGAGAGATACTGACCAGGACTAGTCTACACACACATTTTGTACAGTTGCAGATCAGATGATATAGGTCTGCCGTTGCAAACCCAGAGATTCCCAGGAACTATACCCAAACAACCATGCGCACACACGCACAAGCAAATTTATATAATCATTCACACAAACTCCACAAACACACACTCACAGACCCTAACAAGCACTGTCTGACTAATACAGGTGGTGACACTCTGTACCTCAGAGTAACACCCTGGCACTCCCATATTCACCACTATGATATGATGATGATGTTTTATACAACGCATGCCTTGTGAGGTATTATTTGAAGTCTTGATCTGTTGAACGATAATAACCTGATGGATTGTATGTGCTAACACTGTATGTAAAGTTATGAAGTATTACTATATGTGTTACTGAAATATGTGGTGCCAGTTTCAGTTATAACAAATCAGTAGCCATCAATATCTAGACAGGCATTAATGGCTCATCAACACACACACAATCCACTATACCAGATACTTCTTGGTGGAGGCACGTAAGCCATGGGGACAGACTAACCCATGTCACAGGAAGGATCTTTCCAGTGATCTAGAAGAAAGTATAGAACAGAGACAGTGGCATCATCACTTGGCCTCTCCTCTCCTTCCTTCCCCCTCATCTCAACACCTGGAAGAACATCTGAAGGAAAAAGACTTTGAACTGGGGAAGGGTGGTCCCAGCCTGGAAGGCAGTCCCAGCCGGTGTATTGAGGAACTGTAACCTGCTTGAACCATCTGTCAGGGTGAGACATTGTTTGATTCAACACTTCCTTGGACTAAAAGTTTAGGCTTTAGAATGCATGTTTAGTTTTCATTTTCTTAAGGTGACTATCTCTGACCATTCTGCCTACCACTTATATCACTTAAAATCTTTCTGGAGTTAATAAATCTGTTTTATATTTTACCTAAAACAGTGTGTTTTGGTTGACGGTGCCCGGGAAATCTCAGCTCAGGTTAACAAGAGCTGTTGCAGGTCCACTACCCTTTTGCCGGAGTGGCCAACTAGGTAATGAGCTTACACACGTGGAAGTCTGTGGAAGTGCAGTGCCTGTCAGAGGCTTGTAGCTTGACATCAGCATCACAGTGGCTACCCAGGTTGGGACCCCTGAGAGGGGGATGTGAATTAGACACTTCAGTAACTGGTCTAAACTGGGCCAGCAGAACAACTATGATGCCATTACAAGCTGTGTCAACATTAGGCGTATTTGCCTGTGTAGCTGTACCAGCAAAATTTCCTAGTGCAGACAAGTCCTCAATCTGTAAAATGCGTCCTTTTCGAGTGTGGGGTTCAGTCTAAGCCAACAGGGATGGAATGGGGGAGCTGGTGGGGCGTTGACACCCCAGTGAAGTGTTTGGGGTGTTAGAGGGGTCAGTGTTCTTACTGCTGTTGTTTTCCGGTGGAGAACATTATTGCAGATGCAGAGCAGAGCGGCCTTGTGTTGAAGGCTGGTAGATGTGTAAACGTACAGCAATCTATACACAGAGCACAGAACAGGACCCCAAATTCCTAACCACATGGCTTCTCTCTCTGCTGACTTTGCAACCAAGCCGCTAGTCCTGTATCAGCAATATCCCGGCGGATGAGGCTAATGTCATATAGGCTTAAATCAAATGTATCTCAGTTACTCTTGCACCATCATAATCTGGTGCAACATGGCCTATAGATGCACAGAGTGAGGCACGCCCGCACAAACATGAACACAATCGCACATACACACATGCACAAAAAGACAAACGAACTAACCAGAAAACCACCCCAGCCCAGCAGGCAGATACAGTCACACAAAAATGTGCTCAGGTATGCATGACACTCTAGTGCAAAAATATATACACTCACACATGGAATCAAGGACACACTTGCACAGATAGACACTAAAATACCACACAGTGATGTGTACGGCCTTCCGCCATCAAATTTTTGGACTCTCAACCCCCTACCCCAGCTCAGCAGCTAACCTATATTAAGTTCTAGCATGGATATGAGTCTACAACCTCATGGCCACGCTGGAGGAGTGGGAGGCTAAAAACCCAATGAGCTGGAATAGCCCTGTTGGGGTCTGTTTATGTCATAAAGTCCAGAAGTGTGTGTCAAGAGCCCAGAACTGGACCCCAAATTCCTATCCACATGGCTTCTCTTTCTGCTGGCTTTGGAAACAATTTGCTAGCCCCATACCATAAGGTTCCCTGTGGTGAGGCTTGTATCCATGCAAAGTGGGGGTTTTCTTGGACGTTTGCAACATCAGCTGATTTAATCACCAGCTCAGCCTGGCTATTGTTCCCTGCAAATCCATGAAGACCACGTGCAACTCCTCTGATGATTAAAGGGCGGGGAGGGACTTGGGCGGGAGACACTGGCCCCAGCATATAAGAGAGGCTGGAAAGGCTGCAGGGCCAGGACACCACAAGCCCTGGGAGAGACTGTGCTGCCTCTGAGGCCCAGCTTTGCCAGAGCCCCTGACGAGATGATGCTTTGCATGGAGAGATCCCAGCCAGCCTGGACCTGGGGAGAATGAGACTCACACACTGATGGGTAAGTCCTGCTCTGCTTTGCAGACTTGACACTTGATTATTTGAAACTTAGCAGCATAGCTGGAATATTGGTGCTTCTCCTGGGAAAAGGAAGCCACAGGATAGACCTATTTATCTGACGCTGGCCACTGTAAGCAGGACATTAGACTAGATGGACTATAGATTTGTTTGTGTCTGGCAATTTCTGTTTGTTTGTTCCCCATTTTTTTTCTCAGCATCTCTTTCCTTATCTCTTACTCTCTTTCTTTGTCTTTTGCTTTCTCTCCATCCAGGCTTCTGCCTGTCCTCCTTTCACTGTTTCTCTGACTAGTTTGCTCTATGTGTTTAGCAATAGTTTTTTAAATGGAAGGTGCTGCTTAGTTTGGGTCTCGTTGATAGAGACAAACTTCAAAGCACATTGCTCCGTTTTCCAGGTGAGATCCTCCATTTAGTGGCTTCTACTGAAAATTGCCCTGGCAAATAGCTTTTCTGCATTTGATAGAAAAGCCAGTACAGGAGGTCACCTTTCCCAAAGAAGCATGTTTAAGCCAGACTAGAAGTACATTAGTTCTATCCTTGTGTCTGTGTGTAGAATATTTTCTTCCTGGGATTCCTTTCAAAATCAGAGACATTTTCATTCTCTCTCTCACTCTCTCTCGCTCTCTTTCTTTTCAATCTCCTTCTTTCCCCGTGCCCCAGAAGGCGCTTTGGTTTCAAAGAACTTTTCCCTCTCCTGAGAAGTCAAATACAAAGCACCCAAATGGTTCGTCACTGACCTACCGCCCCAACAGGAGCACTTGCTGGAATATTGAAAAAGGTAAGTGCTCCTCTGTTGAGGCATTGGTCAGGTGAAGAACTACAGCCACCATTTCCCCCCAAAAATTCCCAAGAACAATATCCAAACACAGCTGGCACTCTCTGAAGAGGTAAAGCAGAAAGTGCTGCTCTGTTTGGGCATTGTTTCTTCAGTGGCGTCCACACAGGATCCTCTCTGTCAGATGCTTCAAACCTCCAAGAGAGTCCCTGATTTCTGAATTTTTCTGAAATTTTCTGATTTCCCAATGATCAGAAGCGGAATCCACAGAATCACAATGGAGCTTCGCTGACGTTGCACCCCAATGGGAGCACTTGCTGGAATATTATTGACAAGGGTAAGTGCTCTTCAGTTGAGGCATAGGTTAAGTGAAAAAAATACAGCGTTTTCTCTGCACAGCATAAAATGGAAACTCTCATGTTTCCTCTCTCTTGAACGTTTTTTCTCTCACTGTTCCCTTTTCCATCGACTGTATGTTTAAATTCAGTGACCATTGTGAATGGTAGTTAGTCTTATCCAAAAAACAAGTTGAAGAACTGCACCTGAACTTCAGCGTAGAATGATCAGCAACCTGCCCTGGGAAATTCCCACCAATCATATCTAAACCACTGCACTGTCTGGTTTTTCTGTAGGATAGTGCTGCCTGGTTTGGATCTGGTTTCTTGAGAGAACAAGCACATTGCTGGGTTTCAAGGCAGAACTCCAATTTGTTGGTTTCTGTTTTTATGCACAGACTAATGCTCTTTTTCTCCAGAGGATGATTTCCTAGGGAGAGGCTGGCTTTCTGTCACCATTTCCCCAGACATTCCCTGGAAAAATAGCCAAACACAGCTGGATTTTCCTGAATAACTAAATAAGAAAGTGCCAGTGTGTTTGGATGTTGTTTCTGGAGTTGACTCCTTCAGGGATTCCACCACTCGCCTTCCTCCAACCTCCAGGAGAATCTCTGGTCTCTGAGAACATTTCCTGTTGGTGAGAAGTTAAATCCAAACCACCCAAATGGACCATCACTGACCTACCGCCCCAATGGGAGCACTTGCTGGAATATTGGGAAAGGTAAGTACATCCCTTTTGAGGCATCGGTCACATGAAAAACTGCAGCATTGTCTCCACACAGCACAAACCCACAAGGTTTATGTTTTCAGGCTCTGTCTTGCTCTCAGTTTCATCTTCTCTAATCACTGATCATTCAAATACAGGCTGCCTGGTTTGAATCTGATTTCTTTTGAAACAGAAGCACATTGCTGGGTGTCCATGGATAACTCCTTTTGTTTTGCAAAGGCTAATACTTTTCTGAACAGTTACACATTTCTCCCTGAAATTCCCAGGAACAATTTCCAAACACAGGTGACACTCTCTGATGCTCATTCATATGTTTCCTTTCTCTAGTGTTTTCTCTCTCTTTTCCCTTTTCAATCCACTGTTTAAATTCAGTGATCATTGTGAACTGCAGGTAGTCTTATTCAAAAACAGGATAAAGAACTGCACCTGTACTCCAGCACTGAATGATTAGCAACCTCCACTGGGGAAATTCCAACCAATCATATCTAAACCTCTGCAATTGCTGGTTGTTCTGTAGGGTAGTGCCACCTGGTTTCAATCTGGATTCTTGAAAAAAGAAGTTAAATTTCTTTGTTTTGTATTGATTAATGCTTACTTATATCTACAAGAACATTGACTTGTAGCCTGGCTTCTTGGAAGCCACCATTTCTGCCCAAAATTCCCAGGACCAATATCCAAACACAGCTGGTACTCTCTGAAGAACTGAATAAGAAAGTGCTGCTCTGTCTGGGTATTGTTTCTGCAGTGGACTCCATACGGGATTCTGTCCGTCGGATGCTTCAAACCTCCAAGAGATTCCCTGATTTCTGAGAATATTTCCCAACGGTCAGAAGAAGAATCCACAGAATCATAATGCAGCTTCACTGACTTTGCTCCCCAACAGTACCACTTGCTGAAGTATTGACAAGGATAAATGCTCCCCTGTTGAGGCATTGGTTAAGTGTAAAAAATACAGCGTTTTCTCCAGATACCACAAAACAGTGACTCTTTCTCTCTAGTGTTTTCTCACTGTTTTCCCTTTTCCATCAACTCTATGGTGACATTCAGTGATCATTGTGAACTGCAGGTAGTCTTACCCTAAGACAGGGTACAGAACTGCACCTATATTCCAGTGCTGAAGGATTAGCAAACTCCACTGTTGAAATTACAACCAATCCTATCTAAACCACTGCTCTCTCTGGTCCTTCTGCAGGACAGTGCAGCCTGGTTTGGATCTGGTTTCTTGAGAAAACAAGCACATTGCTGGGTTTCCGTGCAGAACTCCAATTTGTTGTTTATTGGGGGTCTTTTTGCACAGACTAATGCTGTTTTTCCCTAGAGGAATTTTTCCCAGGCAGAGGCTGGCTGGCAGCCACCATTTTCCCAGACATTCCCAGGAACAGTATCCAATTCCAAAGATAGCTGGCACTCTCTGAAGAACTAAATAAGAAAGTGCTGCTCTGTTTGGGCATCTCTCAGATGCTTCAAACATCCAAGAGAATCTCTGATTTCACTCTATATGCATCCGAAGAAGTGGGTTGTAGCCCACGAAAGCTTATGCTCTAATAAATTTGTTAGTCTCTAAGGTGCCACAAGTACTCCTGTTCTTTTTGCGGATACAGACTAACACGGCTGCTACTCTGAAATCTGATTTCTGAGAATATTTCCCCATGGTCAGCAGAGCAACCCACAGACTCACAATGGAGATTCGCTGACCTTGCACCCCAACGGGAGCACTTGCTGGAATACTGATGAGGGTAAGTTCTCCCCTGTTGAGGCATAGGTGAAGTGAAAAAATTACCGAGTTTTCTTTGCACAGCACAGAACCGTGACTCTTGTTCATATGTTTCCTCTCACTCTCAAGTGTTTTCTCTGTTTTCCCTTTCCATTGACTGTTTACATTAAATGATCATTGTGAACTGCAGGTCGTCTTAACCTAAGACAGGGTAAAGAACTGCACCTGTACTCCAGCGTTGAATGATTAGCAACCTCCACTGGGGAATTTCCAACCGATCACATCTAAACCACTGCACTCTGTGGTTGTTCCTGTAGGATAGTACGGCCTGGTCTGGATCTGGTCTCTTGAGAAAACAAGCACATTGCTGGGTTTCAAGGCACCACTTTAGCTCCTCAAACCAGAGCTGATGCCTAACCCGGCGGGGCGGGGGGAAGTCACATTTTGCCACACTTCTGAAACCGGCTGCCATCACTCAGCACTGCACTATAAGCAGGCCTGGGTTGTCTCTATGTCAAACCTGCCGAACTTTCTGAGAACTTTTCCTATTGGTGAGAAGGCAAATCCAAGCCACCCGAATTGACCGTCACTGACCTACTGCCCCAACAGGAGCACTTGCAGGAAAATTGAGAGAGGTAAGTGCTCCCCTGTTGAGGCACAGGTCTAGTGAAAAGAAAATCCATCATTTTCTCCACACAACCCAAATCTACAACAATTATTTGTATGTTTTCAAGATCTGTCTTACTCTCAGTTTTCTCTTCTCCAATCACTGATTGATTTAAATGCAATTATTATTGTGAACTGCAGGCGGTGTCACTCTAAGATATGACAAAGAACTGCTCCTGGCCTCCAGCGCTGAATGCTAAGAAACCTCCAAATAGGACATTCTAACAAATCCTGTCTTAACCATTTAAATCTGCTCATTCTGTAGGATAGTGCTGCCTGGCTTGGATCTGGTTACTTGAGAGAACAAGCACATTGCTGGGTGTTATGGTGAACACCTCCTTTGGTTTTCATTGGTTAATGCTTTCTTTCCTAGAGGAATGTCCACCTGGATGTGGCTGGCTGGCAGCCACCATTCCACCCCCACCCCGCACACACATACACACACACACACACAAAATTCACAGGAACGATATCCAACTCTCTCTGGAGAGTTAAGTGCTGCTTTGTTTGGGCATTGTTTCTGCAATGGAGTCCGTACATGATCCTATCTGTCCGATGCCGCAAACTATCAAGAGTTCCTGATGACTGAGAGTATTTCCCAGTGGTCAGAAGAGGAATCCACAGAATCACAATAGAGCTTCAATGACTTTGCATCCCAAGAGAAGCACATGCTGGTATATTGAGAATGGTAAGTCCTGTTCTGGTATTGGCCAAGTGAAAAAATACAGCATTTTCTCCAGATAGCACAAAATGTCATATGTTTCCTCTCTCGCTAGTAGTCTCGCGCTGTTTTCCCTTTTCCATCGACTGTTTAAATTAAATGATTGTTGTGAACTGCAGGTAGTTTTACCCTAAGACAAGATAAAGAACTGCACCTGTACTCCAGCGTTGAATGATTAGCAACCTCCACTGGGGAAATTCCAACCGATCATATCTAAACCACTGCACGCGCCAGTCGTTCTGTAGGATAGTGCTGCCTGGTTTGGATCTGGTTTCTTGAGAGAACAAGCACATTGCTGGGTTTCAATGGAGAACTCTGGTTTGTTGGGTTTTTGTTCTTTTTGTGCAGACTAATGCTCTTTTTCCCTAGAGGAAGGTTTCTCAGGCAGGGGCTGGCTGACTGCCACTATTTCCAGAGACATTCCCAGAAGAAATAATCAAACACAGCTGGAGCTTTCTGAATACCTAAATAAGAAAGTGGTAACGTGTTTAGACAATCTTTCTGGAGTTGGCTCCTTATGGGATTCCACCTCTCGAGTTCCTCCACTCTCCAGGAGAATCTTTGGTCTCTGAGAACTTTTCCTACACGTGAGAAGTCAAATTCAAACCATCCGAATGGACCATCACTGACCTACCGCCCCAACAGGAGCACTTGCTGGAATATTGAGAAAGGTAAGTGCTCCCCTGTAGAGGCCTAGGTCTAGTGAAAAACTACAGCATTTTCTCCACAGCGCAAACCCACAAGGCTTATTCATATGTTTTCAGGCTCTGTATTGCTCTCGGGTTTCCTCTTCTCCAGCCACTGATCGTTTAAATGCAATTATCCTTGTGAACTGCAGACTGTCTCACTCTAAGATATGACAAAGAACTGCACCTGGCCTCCAGCACTGAATGCAGAACCACCTCCAAACAGGAAATTCTAACCCATCCTGTCTTAACCACAGCACTCTGGTCCTTCCGTGTGATAGTGGTGCCTGGCTTGGATCTGGTTTCCTGTGAAACACAAGCACATTGCTGGATGTCCATGAAGAACTCCCTTGTTTAGGTTTGCAAAGGCTAATGCTTTCTTTTTCTACAAGAACATTGACCTGGATGTGGCTGGCTGGCAGCCACGATTTCCGCCCTCTACCCCAAATTCCCAGGAACACTATCCAAACACAGCTGGTACTCTCTGGAGAGTTAAATAAGAAAGTGCTGCTCTGTCTGGGCATTGTTTCTGCAGTGGAGTCCATACAGGGTCCTATACATCAGATGCTTCAAACCTCCAAGAGTCCCTGATTTCTGAGAACATTCCCAATAGTCAGAAGAGAAAAGCACAGAATCACAATGGAGCTTTGCTGACTTTGCACCCCAATGGGAGCACTTGCTGGAATATTGACACAGGTAAGTGCTCTCCTGTTGAGGCATAGGTTAAGTGAAAAAAATACATCATTTTCTCCGCACAGCACAAAAATTTGACTCTCAGTCTTATGTTTCCTCTCTCCTGTGTTGTCTTGTTGTTTTCCCTTTTCCATCAACTGTTTAAATTCAAGATTACTGTGATCTGCAGGTAGTCTTATCCTAAGACAGGATAAAGAACTGCCACCGTAATTCAGCATTGAATGATTGGCAACCTCCACTGGGGAAATTCCAACTGATCATATCCAAACCACTGCACTCTCCAGTTGTTCTGTGGGATAGTGCTGCCTGGTTTGCATCTGGTTTCTTGAGAACAAGCACAGTGCTGGGTTTCAAGGCAGAACTCCAATGGTTGTTTTTTAAAAAATTTTGGATCAGACTAATGCTCTTTTTCTGTAGAGGAAGATTTCTCAGGCAGAGGGTGGCTGGCTGCCACCATTTCCCGAGATATTCCCAGGAACAACAGCCAAACAAAGGTGGAGCTTTCTGAATACCTAAATAAGAAAGTGCCAATGTGTTTGGATGTTCTTCCTGGAGTTGATTCCTTATGGGATTCCACCGTTTTCCTTCCTCAAACCAGAGGGGACGCATGTTTGTGGGGGCATTTGGGGACATTTCTGAAACTGGCTGACATCACTCAGGCCCCCACTAGGCAGGCCTGGGTCGTCTCTACCTCAAACCTGCAAGAGACTCTCACTGCTGAGAACTTTTGCTATTGGTGAGAATTCAAATCCAAGCCACCTGAATGGACCATCACTGACCTACCGCCCCAACGGGAGCACTTACTGGAATATTGAGAGGTAAGTGCTCCCCTGTTGAGGCACAGATCTAGTGAAAAAATCCATCATTGTCTCCACACAACCCAAATCCACAACACTTATTTGTATGTTTTCAAACTCTGTCTTGCTCTCAGGTTTCCTCTTCTCCAGCCACTGATCGTTTAAATGCAATTATCCTTGTGAACTGCAGACTGTCTCACTCTAAGATATGACAAAGAACTGCACCTGGCCTCCAGCACTGAATGCAGAACCACCTCCAAACAGGAAATTCTAACCCATCCTGTCTTAACCACAGCACTCTGGTCCTTCCGTGTGATAGTGCTGCCCGGCTTGGATCTGGTTTCCTGTGAAACACAAGCACATTGCTGGGTGTCATGGAGAACTCCCTCATTTAGGTTTGCAAAGGCTAATGCTTTCTTTTTCTACAAGAACATTAACCTGGACGTGGTTAGCTGGCAGCCACCATTTCCGCCCTCCACCCCAAATTCCCAGGAACACTATCCAAACACAGCTGGCACTCTCTGGAGAGCTAAATAAGAAAGTGCTGCTCTGTCTGGGCATTGTTTCTGCACTGGAGTCCACACGGGATCCTGCCCATCAGGTGCTACAAACATCCAAGCGAGTCCCTGATTTCTGAGAACATTTCCAAATGGTCAGAAGAGGAATCCAGAGAATCACAATGGGGCTTCACTGACGTTGCACCCCAGGAGGAGCACATGAAGGCAAGTGATCTCCTGTTGAGGTATCGGTCAAGTGAAAATATACAGCGTTTTCTAAAGACAACTCATATGTTTCTTCTCTCTCAGTATTGTCTCGTTGTATCCCCTTTTCCATCAACTGTTTAAATCCAATGATCATTCTGAACTGCAGGTAGACTTATCCTAAGACAGGATAAAGAACTACAGATGGATGGTTTTTTGGGGGGGCTCAGACTAATTTTCCATAGAGGAAGATTTCTCAGGCAGAGGGTGGCTGGCTGCCACCATTTCCCGAGGCATTCCCGAGCTTTCTGAATACCTAAATAAGAAAGTGGTAAAGTGTTTGGACAATCTTTCTGGGGTTTGCTCCTTATGGGATTCCACCTCTCGAGTTCCTCCACTCTCCTGGAGAATCTTTGGTCTCTGAGAACTCTTCCTATACATAAGAAGTCAAATTCAAACCATCCAAATGGACCATCACTGACCTATCGTCCCAATGGGAGCACTTACTAGAATATTGAGAAAGGTAACTGCTCCCTTGTTGAGGCATAGGTCTAGTGAAAAACTACAGCATTTTCTACAGACAGCACAAACCCACAAGGCTTATTCGTATGTCTTCGGGCTCTATGTCTTGCTCTCAGCTTCCGCTTCTCCAATCACGGTTTTAATGCAGTTATCCTTGTGAGCTGCAGGCTGTCTCACTGTAAGATATGACAAAGAACTGCACCTGGCCTCCAGCACTGAATGCAGAACAGCCTCAAAATAGGAAATTCTAACCCATCCTGTCTTAACCACAGCATTCTGGTCCTTCCGTATGATAGTGGTGCCTGGTTTGGATCTGGTTTCTTGAGAGAACAAGCACTTTGCTGGGTTTCAATGAAGAACTCCACTTGGTTGTTGTTAATTTTTTTTTTTTTTTTTTGGCACATACTAATGCTCTTTTTCCTTAGAGAAAGGTTTCCCAGGCAGAGGCTGACTGGCTGTCACCATTTCGTCAGACAATTCCCAGGAACAATAGCCAAACATAGGTGGGGTTTTTCAAAGTGCCAATGTATTTGGATGTTCTTCCTGAAGAGCTCAATAAGAAAGTGGGGAAAAAATCAGTATTTTCTCTGCACAGCAGAAAACGGTGACTCTCATTCATATGTTTCCTCTCTCTCTTGTGTTTTCTCACTGTTCTCCCTTTCCAATCAACTGTTTAAATTGAATGATCACTGTGAACTACAAGTAGTTCTACCCAGAGACAGCATAAAGAATTACAACTGTACTTCAGTCTTGGATGATTCGCAACCTCCACTGGGGAAATTCCAACCAATCATATCTAAACCACTGCACCCTCCGGTCGTTCTGTAGGATAGTGCTGCCTGGTTTGGATGTGGTTTCTTGAGAGAAACAGGCGCACTGCTGGGTTACCATCTTTAACTCTTTTTTTTTTAAACACAAGCTCTCTTTCCCTAGAGGAATATTTGTCAGGAAATTGTTGGTTAGCTGCCCCCATTTCCCCAGACATTCTCAGGAACAGTAGCCAAACACAGCTGGCATTCTCTGAAGAACTAAATAAGAAAGTGCTGCTCTGTTTGGATGGTGTTTCTGAAGTTGGCTCCTCTGGGATCCCACCTGCTGAATTCTTCAAATCTCCAATCATTTTCTCTGCTTTCTGGAGAGCATTTCTCATTGATGGAAAGAGGAATCCAACTCATCCGAATGGAGCACCACTCACCTACCACCCCAATGGGAGCACTTGCTGGCCAAGTGCTACTGAGGCAACAGGTAACTCCTTTCGAGGAATAGGTTAAGGGAAAAAAATACAGCATGTTTTCTACCCAGCAGAAATCCCTAATGCTTATTCTGATGTTTTCTGTCTCTTTCTCTTGATTTCCTCTTCTCCATCCATTGAATCTTTATATTCAATTATCATTGTGAACATCAGGTAATCTGACCCTAAGATAGGAGAAAGAACTGCACCTGTACTCCAGCAGTGAATACGGAGCGACCTCTAACCAGGACATTTTGGCCTTTTCATATAAAATATTCTGTCTGCCTATGAAATGGGCATCAAAAGCCTGCTCCACTTTTGTGTATTCTTTTCTTTTCCTCATCAGTGAGGATGTCCTCAGCAGCATCACCCAAGGCAAATATCAGGGAATCTACCTAGTATTCCTGTGCTTTCTCTGGTAAACCTTACAGAATTATTCATGTAACCGACCGCTGAGGCATGGCTGCAGCCTTATCTTTCTTTCTCCCCGGGGATACTCGTCCTAGGTTCATTTATAAAGGCGGCTGAGGCCTCCACCCAAGCAAACCTTTCCTAATGCTGAGAACCCGGAGGGCCTGTGACGGGTGCTCCATTCACTGCTAAAATGGCGCCTCCTCTGGTCACTCTGGCAGAGGGGCATTGCTGGCACATGATGGCATATATCACATTGGTAGATGTGCAGGTGAACGAGCCCCTGATGGTATGGCTGATGTGATTAAGTCCTATGATGATGTCACTTGAATAGATATGTGGACAGAGTTGTGATCGGGCTTTGTTGCAAGGATAGGTTCCTGGGTCAGTGTTTTTGTTCAGTGATGTGTGGTTGCTGGTGACTATTTGCTTTAGGTTGGGGGGCTGTCTGTAAGCGAGGACAGGTCTGTCTCCCAAGATCTGTGAGAGTGAGGGATCATCTTTCAGGATAGGTTGTAGATCTTTGATGCGCTGGAGAGGTTTTAATTGGGGGCTGAAGGTGACAGCTAGTGGTGTTCTGTTATTTTCTTTGTTGGGCCTGTCTTGTAGGAGGTGACTTCTGGGTACTCGTCTGGCTCTGTCAATCTGTCTTTTCACTTCAGCAGATGGGTATGGAAATTGTATGACGGACCATGAATGCTCACAACATTAGGGGTTGGGGTGTGAGGGCTCCGGCTGGGGGTGCAGGTTCTGGGGTGGGGCAAGAAATGAGTTCAGGGTGTGGGAGAGGGCTCTGGGCTGGGGATTCGGGTGTGCGGGGTGAGGACTATGGCTGGGGGTGCGTGCTCTGGGGTGGGGCTGGGGATGAGGGGTTTGGGGTGCAGGAGGATGCTCCGGGCTGGGATGGAGGGGTTCGGAGGGCAGGAGGGGGATCAGGGCTGGGGCAGGGGGTTGGGGTACAGGAGCGGGACGGGGGAGCAGGCTGTGGGTGGCGCTTACCTCAAGCAGCTCCCGGAAGCAGTGGCATGTCCCCCCTCTGCCTCCTATGTGGAGGCTCAGTCAGGCGGTTCTGCGCGCTGACCCATCTGCAGGGGCAGTGCTTGGTGCAGGGGCAGTGTGCAAAGCCCCCTGGCTGCTCCTATGTGTAGGAACCAGAGGGGGGACATGCCGCTGCTTCTGGGAGCCGCACGGAGTGGGGCAAGCCCCAGACCCCGCTCCCTGGTGAAAGTTCGAGGGCCAGATTAAAACATCTGAAGGGCCGGATGCAACCCCCGGGACGTAGTTTGCCCACCTCTGCCTTAACTCAATACTGTGGTCCTTCTCTGCACCCTCTCCAGTTTCCACTAGGGGTCTCTGCTGGCCAAGGCTCTGGAGTGTAGACAAGCCCTAAATCCACTTTGGAATGAGTGTCCACCCTGGGGATTACTGTGCTTTAATTTATGCACGTCAACTTCCCCTGTAGTTAATTCATTTTTAACAAGCCCGGAGAATGGACTCACACTCAGAGAAATGGCCCCAAGATCCGGCTCTTTGAAATGAAGTCCTCCAGTTACTTACCCAAGGCAGAAAAGGAAACACTTAAGACCTTTTCCCCATTACCAGGTTTGGGCATCCTTTTAAAAAAGTGAAAGCGGGCGAAAGCTTTGCACAGAAGGGGCCCTGCGGCTGGGCTTAAGAGCAGGTCTGCTGATCCCCTCAGCCTATCGGGCAGTCGAGCCCGTAGGCCTGGCTTGAGGTGAGAAACTAGACAAGGGTGAGGCCACATTTCGCAGGAAGCATGACTGGGGAGGTAAATGGCTCAGCAGGCTGGAGATAGGATGTGTGTATTAGCTAAGAGAAGGGGGACAGTTTACAATGGACAAGACAGCAATGGCCTGGATACACACGGCACGTAAGATGAGGTAAAGCGTAAGTAATGTGTAGGCAGAGCACGCTGTATGGGGACTGGTCCCAACAAAGGAATGACCTGTGATGTAACACAGTAGTTCTCAATCAGGGGCCCAGGACTGAAGCTGAAGTCTGGGCAATGTAGCTTCGTGGAGGCCCCTAGGACATGGGGACCCCAGGCAATCACCCTGCTTGCTACCCCCTAACGCCAGCCCCGGCTTTTAGATGCAGAAAAACCAGTTCTTGTGGCACAGGTGGGCCATGGAGTTTTTATAACATGTTGGGGGGAGGGGCTCAGAAAGAAAAAGGTTGAGAACCTCTGACGTGACGTACCCAATGCAATGTATGAGCAAATGCATATAAAGGAAGAGGGCTTCTGCATCACTTTGGACCTGCATCCGCCCACTGAGCGTGAGTCTGATCAACTCAGAACTGCTTTGTTGTATGTTGCATAAAGGTACGTGAGTAACGAAATCTGGGGTTGAACTGAATTCTTGGGAAGCCGAGGGGAAAGGGCTTGGAGGGAAGCCCAACGGGGTCAATCAGGTGGCTAAATTGACAGCCAGCTGCATCATTACTGTGAGGTGGTTAAGCTAGCAGGTAACCAGACTAGCTGTGGGCTCTTATTCCTGACAGGTGTCCAAACCAGAAACTTAAAAATAAACAAAACAAAACTGGATTTGGTTCAAACCGAAACTGATGTTTTTTTGGCTCATTGAAACGAACCTCCAAAAACTCCATTCAGGTCAAACAGAACATTTCAAATGAATTCAAAATGACATTAACTATCGATTCCAAATGAAGAGACCAGATGGGTGAGGTAATATCTTTTATTGGACCAACTTCTGCTGGTGAGAGAGACGCGCTTTCGAGCCACATGGAACGCTTCTTCAGGTCTGGGAAAGGTCCTCCGAGCGGCACAGCTCAAAATGAATCGTTTTGACCATTCCGAAATTTTGGTTTTGGGGGATTTTTATGGCCAAAACTATTCACTGAATTGGGGGACAAATCGGAGAGAGTCCCGAGGAGAGGAACAAAAATGATTAAACCTAGGAGGAAAGTTGAAAAAACTGGGCATGTGTAGTCTTGAGAAAAGAAGCCTGATAAGAGTCTTCAAATATGTTAAGGACTGTTATAAAGAGGATGGTGATCGGTTATTCTGCCTGTCCACTGAAGGCAGGACAAGAACTAATGGACTTAATCTGCAGCAAGGGAGGTTTAGGTTAGTTATTAGGAAAAACTTTCTAACTATAAGGGTAGTTAAGCTGTGGAACAGGTTGTAGAATTCCTGTCATTGGAGGTTTTTCAGAACAGGTTGGACAAATAACTTTCAGGGATGATCTAGGGTTACTTGGTCCTACCTCAGCGTGGAGGGCTGGACTTGATGACCTCTTGAGGTTCCTTCCTGCCCTATCTTTCTATGAGTTTGACCGGAATTTGCAAATAGTTTCAGTGCCCCGAAAAATGCATTTGGGGGAAGGGGGGACTTACTATCCGCCAAAAAAAAAATTCTCACTTCTATAATCACAAATCTTTTCCACATCACAGAGTTCAATATGAGCTACAACAGAGGGTGAGAAGTTTCAAGGGTGAAATTCACATTTAAAGAACCTCCCCTTCCTCCTGCGAAAAAAACCCTATATTTTCTGCAAGATTCTCGGAGAGCAGAATATCCACAAAGCCATCATTACAAAATCACGAGATTATCACCAGATTAGAACAGAACTGGAGGCAATTACCCCTCCTTGGATGGATCCTGAGAAACCCAAATTGGGGGCATCCTGGCTTCATTGCCAGGACTGTTAACACATTAGTTACAGAAGGCAGCAGTGAGACCCTTAGAGTTTCAGTTTCATTTCCAGGATGGAGCTGTAGATCTGAGGGCTCATGGGCACAAAACGTTTCTTCGATTCATCCAGGAAGAACAGGGGGTCCTTGATGAGAGCTGGATTGAACCCCTCCTTCACCAGCTGCCCTTTGCACTGCTTGAATGTCCCGGTGACCTCCAGAGCGTCCTGTGTAACAAAACATACAAAGTTCTGCAGGAGCTGGCTCACTCTATGCCACATAAGAGGATAAGAGTCTACTGCAGCTGCCTGCTAGTGGAGTCGCTCCTTTAGCTCAAAGAGGCAGAGGCTGATGCTTTTAGCTCTAGAATTTTAGCTTTGTCCCTGGTCATCCCCCATTGGAGGAGGGGAACAGCATTACTCAGAGCACTGGCTGGTATAGCTATGCCAGCAGAGCTCCCGAGTGGAGATGCAACAGAAGAAGTTCTGCCAGTGCTGGACCAGGTTACCTAGATAGAAAGCTGATTGGTTAAATCTAGTCTCAGATGATGTACACATCAGTACCTTTTACTTGTAAACAGGTAGGGTATACAAAGACAGCTTTACGGGGGTAACTCGGGAACACAATTTCTGTGTAAGGTGATGTAAGAGGGGATGGATCACTCGATAAATTGCCCTGCTCTGTTCATTCCCTCTGAAGCATCTGGCACTGGCCACTGTGGGAAGACAGGATACTGGGCTAGATGCACCATTGGTCAGACCCAGTGTGGCTGTTCTTATGTTCAGGTTCTAACAATGAACATAAGATGGTTGCATGAGATGGTTTTCCGGAGATTGGTATCACACCAAACCTCTTCCTTGTACTGTGGCACTAAACCTGACTGACATTGGTTATTTGGCCTCTTGACTATATTCCATAACGAACCACAGTGTGATCAAGCCTTTGCCCCTACAATTTACCAACCAAGTCAGGGTCCTCCAGCCCCCCCCCGAGGCTTAAAGGGCCAGCCAAAAGGATCTCTTACCTGCAGGCGGACAAAGCGAGGAATGGCGTAGTTTGGCAAGAAATCCTTGGCGTGTGTGTAGAGTTTTTCACCATCAAAATCCATCCCCTCCTTCAGTCGTATTGCTGCCATTCCAATCTTGCCTTCGTGTCCTGAAACACACACACAAAGCGTCGGGCTTTGTCTAGATTAGGTGTTTTAAGGTGTTATGTGAAGCAGGCATTAGCTGGCACAGGTTAACTTTGGCTCTGTCTACACTGCCCAGTTATCGCGGGTCTGAGCACCTGGGTGAGAGCCTCTCCACTGCAAAGACCTACCTGAGTTACTGTCTCTGCACTCACTCATGTCTGTGTCTGGGGGCACAGCCCATGGTTCTTTGCGCTCAGACGCTCTAGGCTTCTTT
Organism: Terrapene triunguis; assembly: GCF_002925995.2. Classification (NCBI taxonomy): domain Eukaryota; kingdom Metazoa; phylum Chordata; order Testudines; family Emydidae; genus Terrapene; species Terrapene triunguis. The sequence continues at coordinate 20,301 of NW_020716087.1, forward strand.
CCCAGTCTATAGCATCAGTGGCAGGAAAGCTCGTCTGTCCTTTGGGGGGAATTGTGGGAAGGGCATTGGAGGACTATCCATATTCAAGTGATTTAGCCTCACTGGAAAGCAGGCAGGTTCCAACCCGAGTGAAAGCAGAGCCCGGGTTCTAACCCAGACTGACAGCACTTCCGGACCCAGGCCAGAGATTTTTTCTGTGTGAACTGGAGAGACTTTTGAGCTAAAACCAGGGCGGGGGCCCAGGTTAGCTGGGCAGTGTAGACATACCCTATGAGGTGCTAACATAACGCCTGGATATCCTAGCCTAGGTGAGGCCGGGTGATAGATTTTAAGCTCAAAATGAAAATTATAACTATCTAGTCTGATCTCCTGAGAAACATGGGCCAGAGAATTTTACCCACCATAGAATATCAGGGTTGCAGGGACCTCAGCTAGTCCAACCCCTTGCTCAAAGCAGGACCAATTCCCAGACAGATTTTTACCCTAGTTCCCTAAATGGCCCCCTCAAGGATTGAACTCACAACCCTAGGTTTAGCAAGCCAATATTCAAACCACTGAGCTATCCCTCCCCTCCAAAATGCTTACTTCCCTGACCAGGAATCAAACCCAGGCCATGGTAGTGAGAGCACCAAATCCTAACCACTAGACCACAACTTCTGTTTAAGTTACAGCAGATCCTTTAGAAAGAGACACTTAGACTTCAAGTGATGGAGGCTTGACCACGTCCCTAGACCAGTTGCTCCACGGGCAAATTCCCTTCACTCTTAAACATTTGCATCTTATCACTAGCCTGAGTTTGTCTAGCGCCTAGCCATCGGTGGAGCCTTGTGTTGCTAGATGAAAGAGCCATATCATGTAGGAATTTGTAGGCTTTGCTCATGGCACCTCATCTCTTGGATAAACTCAGCAGACGGAGTTGTTTTAGTCTTTCACTATAAGGCTGGTTTTCCAGACCTCAGATCATTGGGTTCGACCAGAAGCAATTTTTTTATTGTATTTTTCAGAACGGCCAGTGAACTAAAATCTCCACTATTTGCACAGCTCTAATGACCATATGCTGAGGCCTGGGCATAGATTGTTCATGGAAGGATCCGTAGATTTTTCAGACTGCTCTGAGCATCAAGCCTCACCTCCTGAATAACACAGTGATTTCTGCAGTGGAGAGAACTATTCCTCCATGCTTTGCACGGCTTTCTTCCATCCCAGGGTCCCTCCCCGCGCAAAGAAAGACTCAGACCCCGACACAGACACGCTATGCAATGGCTTTTAAAAGCCGCCTCAGGATGGACGCTCTTGGGGTGAGCCACCGTGTCAAAGTGACATGATATGTCTTGCTGCTGGGTACGCACCTGGGACCGGCACCCCATAGACGTTGACTTCCTGAATGAACTGCACTGCTACCAGCGTCGTCTCCACCTCCGTCGTGGCAACGTTCTCTCCTTTCCAGCTGAAGAGAGAGAACAGAGCAATCTATTTTTCCATCCATCCATCCACCCACATTGATCAATAGATTTCAAGGCCAGAAGGGGCCTTTGTGATCATCTAGACAAGCCTCCTCTAGGCTTAGAAGGTAAATGTTGGTACACAAACGGATGAAAAAACACACATACACACACAAACCAACGAAAAAATATTTCCATCGATAATCATCTAAATGTACAGATCGGCAAATTAAGAATAAGGCTGCTTCTTAGAATCACAATCCAGTGATGTAGCCTTTTGAAATGGATGAACAATAAAACCAGGTATTATTTGTTGATTTAAGGATATTTACTTTGTAGATTTTGACATGCGATGTTGGTCATTTGTTTTTTTAGTGGTTTATAACGATTTTAACTTTTTGAACCTCAACATCTACTGACACTAAATAATTGCCTGACCCTCCCCCCTGCAGGATTTTGTGCAGCTGTGAAAATTTACATGGATAAACATCTAAAAAAAAGGCTTTAAAAGACACATCGCTATCATCCGTTGACATTATAAAAAAATAATAATCGAATTCTGCTAGGCCTCACTATGGTTTAACGCCTTCTGTCGGCATACGCTGTGTCTCCACCAGGGGGCTCTGCTGTCCTAGCTATACCAGTCAAGCATGTGCTGTAGACAAGCCCTAAGTTGCTTTTCAAAATAACACTTAGGGTATGTCTACACAAGCACAAAGAGACCCACAGCAGCAAGTTTCAAAGCCCAGGTCAACTGATTCGGTTTCAGGGGGCTAAACATAGCCACGTAGATGTTTGTGCTCAGCTGGAATGGGGTGAGAGGCGAGGGTTTCAGAGCCTGGGTTCCAGCCCGAGCCCGAATATCTACACTGCTATTTTTAGCCCGGCAGTGTTAGCCCTGCAAGCCCAAACCAGTTGATCTGAGCTCTAAACTCAGTGCCACAGAGTGTGTATTTTATTTATTTATTCAAATATTTATTTATTTATTTTTGCTGTGCACACTTAGTCACGCCTAAGTTACTTTGGTGCTTTTGACAGTTTTTCTCGTGGACTTTGTTTTATCTTCTATGGCTGATGCATCCACCCCCTGCTTGCATTGGCCTATGGGGGTTAGGCGCACAAGAGCAATCTGTGTTAGGCTCCTTTGAAAACCCAGCCAGACCTAGACAGTAAATTCTTTGACTCCTGGACCATCTTTTTGTAGCAGAGGGGAGGCAGCGTGGCCTAGCGGATGTGGCACCCTACTGGGACTGAGAAGACCTAGGTTTTGTTCCCAGGTCTCTTGCTGGGTGACCTTGGGCCTGTCACATCCCCATTCTGTGCCTCAGTTTCCCCATCTATAAAATGGAGGCAATGAGCCTTATCACCGTTGTAAATTGCTCTGAGAGAACTAGTTATTGTTATACCTGTGTGTACAGCACATCACACAATAGGGTCCCCGTCCCTCGTAGGGTTTTATAGGTGCTACCAGCATCGGGCTCCCCAGTTCATCCCACCCGGGAGGGGACAGCAGCTGGGTCAAAGGAGGGTAATGGCTTGCCCCAGAACCTACCGGAACGTGTCTCCCACCCGGTCCTGGAAATATACAAAGCCCTCGTGGTCCACCATGAGGAGGTCTCCGCTGTTGAAGTAGAGGTCTCCTTTCTTCATCACATCCCTCAGGATCTTCTTCTCCGACTTCTGGCGGTCGCCCGCATAGCCGTTGAATGGGGCGCTCTTCGTTATCTTCGCCACCAGCAGCCCTGCCTCACCTGGAAGGGAGAATGAGAATCCCGATGGATATCCCCCTACGTAGCCCAGCCCATCCCGGCCAGTTTTCAGGGTTCTCCAATTGGCGTAGGTAATCCACCTCCACAAGAGGAGGTATCTAGCTTGATGGAAGGGTCTACACCACTGTCTACACCGGCTTAACTATGTCGCTCAAGGGGAGTGGCTTTTTCACACCCCTGACCTATGTAGCTGGGTCATCCTAACTTTTTAGTGTAGGCCCGGCCTAAGAAAGGAGAGAGTTTCACCTACTCTAAATAAACGTGAGTCATCATGCCAGGAAAAAGAAACAAAAAGGGGGGAAAAGCTTGTGCCTGAGGTTTTTTTATCCAGAAACCGGGGGGCAGCCTAAGCGGGAAACTGTCCGTGAAACACTGGATCTCCTCAAAGATGACGGGGGTACGCTGGGAACCCGTTCAGAGGCAATAGGTAACATCTGCTAGAAAAGAGAATTTAGCTAATATAGAGGCATAAAGCCTGAAGGTGCATCCTGATGTTTAATTTTTGGGTAACGGTTACCCGGGGTCTCCCAGGGGTAACTCAACTGTGTCACTCCAGGAAGTGTCAGGAACAAATCAGTGGGGACACAGCAATTTCCATCTGATAAATGATTGATACAAGCGAACGTGCTCTTATCTAAAACTACTATTTATTAGCTATTAAGCACACACACACACACACACAGGCAATAGGTTTAGGACATCCCAGATATAGTTACTCACAGTCTGATATGGTTTTGAATAATCACCAGCCGGACTTCCAAGGGGCCCTCTTTCCCTCCATAGAATCAAAGAATCATAGAAGATTAGGATTAGAAGAGACCTCAGGAGGTCATCTAGTCCAACCCCCTGCTCGAAGCAGGATCAATCCCCAACTAAATCACCCCAGCCAGGGTTTTGTCAAGCCTGACCTTAAAAACCTCTAATGATGGAGATTCCACTACCTCCGTAGGTAACCCATTCCAGTGCTTCACCACCCTCCTAGTGAAATAGTGTTTCCTAATATCCAACCTAGACCTCCCCCACTGCAACTTGAGACCATTGCTCCTTGTTCTGTCATCTGCCACCACTGAGAACAGTCAAGCTCCATCCTCAGGTAGTTGAAGGCTGCTATCAAATCCCCACTCACTCTTCTCTTCTGCAGACTAAATAAGCCCAGTTCCCTCAGCCTCTCCTCGTAAGTCATGTGCCCCAGCCCCCTGATCATTTTTGTTGTTCTCCACTGGACTCTCCAATTTGTCCACATCCTTTCTGTAGTGGGGGGCCCAAAACTGGATGCAATACTCCAGATGTGTCCTCACCAGTGCTGAATAGAGGGGAATAATCACTTCCCATGATCTGCTGGCAATGCTCCTACTAATACAGCCTAATATGCCGTTAGCCTTCTTGGCAACAAAGGCACACTGCTGACTCATATCCAGCTTCTCGTCCACTGTAATCACCAGGTCCTTTTCTGCAGAACTTCTGCTTAGCCAGTCGGTCCCCACCCTGTAGCAGTGCATGGGATTCTTCCATCCTAAGTGTAGGACTCTGCACTTGTCCTTGTTGAACCTCATCAGATTTCTTTTGGCCCAATCCTCCAATTTCTCTAGGTCACTCTGGACCCTATCCCTACCCTCCAGCTTATCTACCTCTCCTCCCAGCTTAGTGTCATCTGCAAACTTGCTGAAGGTGCAATTCGTCCCATCCTCCAGATCATTAATAAAGATGGTGAACAAAACCGGCCCCAGGACTGACCCCTGGGAAACTCTGCTAGATACCGGCTGCCAACTAGACATAGAGGTGTTGATCACTACCCGTTGAGCCCGACAATCTAGCCAGCTTTCTATCCACCTTATAGTCCACTCATTCAATCCATACTTTTTTTACTTGCAGGCAAGAATACTGTGGGAGATTGTATCAAAAGCTTTGCTAAAGTCTAGATATATCACGTCCACTGCTTTCCCCATATCCACAGAGCCCGTTATCTCATCATAGAAAGCAATCAGGTTGGTCAGGCATGACTTGCCCCTGGTGAATCCATGTTGACTGTTCCTGATCACTTTCCTCTCCTCCAAGTGCTTCAAAATGGACTCTTTGAGGACCTGCTCCATGATTTTTCCAGGGACTGAGGTGAGGTGAGGTGAGGCTGACCAGTCTGTAGTTCCCCGGGTTCTCCTTCTTCCCTTTTTTAAAGATGAGCACTATATTTGCCTTTTTTCAATCATCTGGGACTTTCCCCGATCACCACGAGTTTTCAAAGATAATGGCCAATGGCTCTGCAATCACATCAGCCAATTCCCTCAGCACCTTCAGATGCATTACATCCAGACCCATGGACTTGTGCATGTCCAGCTTTTCTAAACAGTCCTTAACCTGTTCTTTCACCACTGAGGGCTACTCACCTCCTCCCCATACTATGTTGCCCAGGACAGCAGTGTGGGAGCTGACCTTGTCTGTGAAGACCGAGGCAAAAAAGCATTGAGTACTTCAGCTTTTTCCATGTCATCTGTCACTATGTTGCATCCCCCATTCAGTAAGGGTCCCACACTTTCCCTGACCTTTTTCTTGTTGCTAACATACCTGTAGAAACCCTTCTTGTTACCCTTCACATCCCTTGCTAACTGCAACTCCAATTGTGCTTTGGCCTTCCTGATTACACCCCTGCATGCCTGAGCAATATTTTTATGCTCCTCCTCCTGACCAAGTTTCCACTTCTTGTAAGCTTCCTTTTTGTGTTTAAGCTCATCGAAGATTTCTCTGTTAAGCCAAGCTGGTCGCCTGCCATATTTGCTATTCTTTCTGCACATTGGGATGGTTTGTTCCTGCGCCCTCAATAAGGCTTCTTTAAAATACAGCCAGCTCTCCTGGACTCCTTTCCCCCTCATATTAGCCTCCCAGGGGATCCTGCCCATCAGTTCCCTAAGTGAGTCAAAGTCTGCTTTTCTGAAGTCCAGGGTCTGTATTTTGCTACTCTCCTTTCTTTCTTTTGTGAGCATCCTGAACTCAACCATCTCATGGTCACTGCTGCCCAGGTTGCCACCCACTTCTACTTCCCCTACCAATTCTTCCCTGTACGTTAGCAGCAGGTCAAGAGGAAAATGACCCCTGGTTGGTTCCTCCAGCACTTGCACCAGGAAGTTGTCCCCAACGCTCACCAAAAACTTCCTGGATTGACTGTGCACCGCTGTATTACTCTCCCAGCAGATGTCAGGGTGATTGAAGTCCCCCGTTAGAACCAGGGTCCGTGTTCTGGAAACTTCAGTTAATTGTCCGAAGAAAGCCTCGTCTACCTCATCCTCCGGGTTCAGTGGTCTATAGCAGACGCCCACCACGACATCACTCTTGTTGCTCTTGCCTCTAAACTTAACCCAAAGACTCTCAACAGGCTTTTCTCCAGTTTCATACCGAAGCTCTGAGCAATCATACTGCTCTCTTACATACATTGCAACCCTCCACCTTTTCTCCCCTGCCTGTCCTTCCTGAACAGTTTATACCTATCCATGACAGTACTCCAGTCATGCGAGTTACCCCACCAAGTCTCTGTCTCCAGCTGATGGGGAGTTTAGATGTTAGCTCACTGCCTGGAGAAAAGCTCCCTCAGACTGATCTGAGGTATTTATTTTTACCAAATCTTTTATAGCTAACTCTAACTCTACAGTGACTCCTAGTGGGTCAGCAGAATAACCTCTACTGAGTCAGCATTTCTCCTCATTATCTCAAAACAGTTCTAGCCATAACAACAATATGTCAGGGGCACCTAAAACCAAGGCCGCTATTCACTCACTCTCTTCCAGAACTTTCTCTCCCATCCTCCCATTCTGATTAGCAAACTGCAAGTCTGCAGCTGTCTGACCTTGTCTCACAAAGGTCAAAGATTTTTCCTAGCTATGTGATGTTTGGTTTTCAGCCGGCAGCGGCTGCACATACAGAATGGCCGACTGCAGAATAGTCAAGTTCTGGGGTACATGCAGGAAGGTCAAATTCCGGGGTAACATAACGTGTGTGTGTGTATGTGTGTTTGCGTCCCCTTTGCTGTTTCTTCTCGGAGTCTGGGATTTTTTCTATCAAATAAACCTTTCATTTATTTCCACCCCGAGCCTGGCTCCGGTGTGCACGCCGTGGCATGTGTGCCAAAGTGAACTGGTAGCTGGGGGCTGGTTTCACTCCTCTGGGGGTGGCGCACCGAGCAGCTAGAAGTTAAAAACTTGGGTTGGAAGGATTTGGGGACACGCAGGCCCAGAAGGGATGTTGGTGTCACCTTGAAAGGAGTAACATGGCTCGTGGAAGCCAGTGTCAGACCTTTGGCTTGTGGGCCAGCGACTGGTGTCAGGGCTTTCAGCCACAGCAGCACGGCACTAAGGCTCCCAAAGTTACACGGCAGGTGGAGACAGAACCCCTCACCTGTCTGAGTGACCTCGGAAAGGTCACAAGTGGTGGGTTTGAAAAGGGGTTAAGCTCCGCAGGAACACGCCATTCTCGCACCGAAATCAGAGCGTCTCCACATGGCGTTATTCAAGAATATCCATTGCACTTTAAATGCACGCCCTATCTTAATCCACATTAATTTCCAAGTGTAAACAGGCCCCCATAAGAACATAAGAATGGCCAGACTGGGTCAGACCAAAGGTCCATCAAGCCCAGCATCCCATCCTCTGACAGTGGCCAATGGCAGGTGCCCCAGAGGGAATGAACAGACAGGTAATCATCAAGCGATCCATCCCGTCACCCAATCCCAGCTTCTGGCAAACAGAGGCTAGGGACACCATTCCTGCCCATCCTGGCTAATAGCCATTGATGGACCTATCCTCCATGAATCTATCTAGCTCCCTTTTGAACCCCGTTATAGTATTGGCCCCATTGAATTTCAATGAGAATTAGGCTCCAAAGTTCCTAGGTCACTATTGAGAATGGGATTTAGACTCCTAAATTTTACACTTGCTCTCTGTATCTTAATCCCCCATCTCTACAATGGGGATAATACTTAGGGTGACCATACGACCCATTTTGGCTGGGACAGTCTCTTTTTTAAGCCTGGTCCCGGCCGTCCTGACTTTTTTGGCAAAAGTGGGGTGTGGAGGAATGCGCGAGGGGGCGAGTGGCTTGGGCCAGCCCCACTCTCTCCAGCCTTTGGAGAGGGGCTCGGGTTAGCCCTGTGGGGGAGAGCTTGGATGAGCAGCTTGGGCCAGCCCCACACCGGGGAGCAGGAGGGCTCAGGCTAGCCCCACGCGGTGTCCCGTTTTCCCTTGGGGAAATATGGTCACCCTAATAAGACTTCCCTACCTCACAGGGGTGCGTTTGGATAAATGCATTAAAGCCCATGAGGTGGTCAGATACTACAAGTAATGGGGACCAAAGGACCTTTGCTAGATCTTCTATCCTGCCCATTAGCTGGGAAATTTGACTGAGTGGACACAGGCAGAATGAAATCCAATGTCTGGAAACTGAACCCAGACAAATTCAGGCTAGAACCAGGCATAAAGTCTGAAGCAAGGGTAATTAGCCACTGGCAGCGTAGCGAATATAGGGCTGAGCCCACTAGGGACACTCATGATAAAGTGGCAATTTTCAGTCATGTTTTTGTGATGCTCATGTATGCCTCAGTTTCTCCTCTGTTTTGCACTGCTCTCTGGAAGGGCAAAAGGGTGCTATTGGGGCGACGCAGGAGATGTAAGGTGTGTGTGACCCCCTCACTGCCCAGGATGCAATGAACGGGACCCTTAAGGAAACCAATCGCCCACAGGGAGGTGGGTTCCCCCCACACCTCAGCAGGGAAGCTGAGCAGAAGCCCCAGCTCGAGAACAAAGGACCAGTGGCAGGCCGGGGAGAAGGAGTCGGCTTTTGGGAGAGGCTGAGCGGTGAGCGCAGAGCCTGGAATGGAGCCCATAGAAGCTTGGCCGGTGATTTGCATTGGCTTGGCCAGAGGGACAATGTCTTAACCGTTATCTTCCTGTGCTGACCCAAGGACTTCCCGAGGCTGAGTTCCTGTTCGCCAACAAACCCAACTGTTTTGGAAACGCCGCCTGGTGTCACTGCAAATACTTGCTGAGGTGCGTAGACTCCAGCTGAGAGACTTTTCCCCTCTTCCCCGCTCCTGACGGAAGGAGCTACCCTGGAGCACTGAGGGGTTCCACAAAGGGACTGTTTAAAAGCTGGGACGTAGCCTTGGTCCTGTGGCTCCGGGACAGCACTCGCTGTGTTCTGTGGCAGTGTGGGAGTAGCTAGGCCTAGCATGATTGTGTACAGCTTGACAACAACATAGTGTGGGAACTCAACTGTGCCAAGTTCCTGTCTTCCTATTGTGTTGTTGTGTAAAGAACAACGGACACAAGAGGAGCAACTTGCCATGGGATGTAAAGTGGATTCTGCATCACTGGATCAAAGCTAGCCAGGGTGTGTCTACACGTACTGCGAATACCCCTGCAGCCTAGTTCTAACTTTGGAGTCTCTTAATCAAGATTGTGGGTATGTCTACATTGGCAACTAGAACAGGAGTACTTGTGGCACCTTAGAGACTAACAAATTTATTAGAGCATAAGCTTTCGTGGGCTACAACCCACTTCTTCGGATGCATATAGAGTGAAACATATATTGAGGAGATATATATACACACACATACAGAGAGCATGAACAGGTGGGAGTTGTCTTACCAACTCTGAGAGGCCAATTAAGTAAGAGAAAAAAACTTTTGAAGTGATAATCAAGATGGCTCAGTACAGACAGTTTGATAAGAAGCAACTAGACACCCACGGCTGGCCCGTTACAGCTGACTCTGGCTGCAGGCTGTTTCATTGTTTTGTAGACTTCCGGACTCGGCTTGGAGCCTGGGCTCTGGGACCCTCCCTCCTCACAGCTGTGAAACCTCCCCGCAGCCCGAGCCCCACAAGCCAGAGTCAGCTGCCACGGGCCAGCAGCAGCGGGTGTCTAGTTGCTGTGCAGACATACCCTGGATGATTGTCGATAATGTCGCCCTGTAACTCAATCAGAAGTTCTGGGCTTGATGAAGGAATTACTTGGTGATGATCTCTGGCCTGTGATATGCACGAGGTCGGACTAGACTATGTTAGTACTGTATGCTTCTTCTCTATTTAACTATTGTGATTCTTTGACCAAAAAATTCTAGAATCTTTTCTGTGTTAAACCAAAATACTGTCTAAACTCTAGGGTGGCCAGGTGCCCAGTTTTAGTCGGGAAAGTCTGGTCAAAAAGGGGACCCAACAGTGTCTGGTCAGATCTACTGACTGGACACCCAAAGTCCAGTTACTGCAAGTCAGGGAGGCACTGGGTCATCATCTGTGCCAACCCCTACACAGCTAGGGCTGCCTCCTACCTTAATAGAATATAGGGGTTAGAAGGGACCTCAGGAGATCATCAAGTCCAACTCCCTGCTTGACCAATCCCCAGGCAGATTTTTGCCCCAGATCCCATTATGGCCCCCTCAAGGATTGAACTCATAACCCTGGGTTTAGCAAGCCAATGCTCAAACCACTGAGCTATCCCTCCCCCTAACTCTGACCTTCATCAGAATGCTGCAGCTCCCAGCCTCGGCTCCACAGGCAAATCCCTCCTGACCCGGGCGGGGGTAGGGAGTGGGAGGGGAAAAGCAGTGAGCGACAGGGGAGAGGGAGGAAGAAGAGTGGACGGGGGCGGGGCCTCAGGGGCAGGGGCGGGGCTTTGGGGGGAATAGGTGGGATGGGGGTGGGGCCATGAGGGGGAAGAGACGGGGCAGGGGAGGTTCCAGGACTCCTGCTGGAGTGTCCGGTTTTTAAATATTACCAACTCTAATGCCAAAGACTGTTTTGTTTTAGACTAATGGATGTCTGTAATTTAAAGTAGGACTGTATTTAACCATCTCATCTGCTTTTCCCATGACCTTGCTGACCTAGTCCACATGCCTGTTACTTTCGATGTGTATTGCAGTGGACGAGATGGTGTAATTGGTGAAGGATGGTTATAAATGACAACATGTAATTGATAAAACGCACAGGGCACATTTGATACAGCGGACGTGTGCTATAATGAATGTCACAGCATTGAGTAATGTATTGACGGATGTCTGAGTCATTAAGAGCTAATTATGGCTACAGATGGTCTCAGTACAGATACAATAGTTACACCTGTCATTGGCTTATTGATTCGGTAAATTGATAATTTTCAAAATCAGATCAGAGCATGAGAAAGAAAGATTTTCAAGGATTTTCTTTCTCCAAAACCAGTATATAAGGCATGACTTGGGGGAGTTAGAAGCAAAGTGAAGTGAAACGTGATGCCTAATTTCTCCAGTCTCAGACTGGTATGTACATTTCCTTTCTGTATTCTGTATTGTGCTGTATCAAGTATTTGACTGACTCTCTTAAATGGCACTTCAACCGAATTAGCTATTTAAATCCAAACGCACCAGGAAATCTGAAAACCTTGTCTATTCGATGTGTGCATGAAATGGGTTAAAATAACCGAGGACAGGGCTGGTGACATTGAACTGATTTTGCCATCCCCCCTCTGAAAACAACGGGGCATGAGTATTGCAGATTCTCCAGCTCCGTGGCTTTCATTCGTCCCTGCTATCAACTATTCCATTCTCTAGTTAGGGGACTTATGTGGCTGCTGTGAGTACGGGAGTGTCTCACAGTCTTCTAATGCTCTGATTCTGACAATTCCTCCTGTAAGGTAGGGCTGGGCTATTAGCTTCATTTCACAAAACAGCAACCGAGGCACAGATCTTCAATGGTATTTAGGCACCGAGTTTCCCTTATGCTCAGTGGATCTGAGCCTAGGCTAAGACTGTAACCGCTGCACCATGCGTCCTCCCCAAGGGGCCCACTCCCCGCATCAGCGCCTCCCGATGGCCAGCCTGTTATTCTTACCGGGGGGGACTCGGATGCAGCACCCTCTCTCATCTCGCACGGGTTCATCCTGCTCCACGTTGTACCGGATCAACTCGAAGGGCGCGAGCATCTGGAAAGCAACGGGGTGACAAAGACGGAAATCAGCTGGAAAAATAACGCCAGCGTCCCTCATGTGCCCATTATCAGGATCTGCCACCTTCCCTCCCCCCGGCCAGCGATTCCATCTAGTCCTCAAGTGATTTTCACCTACATGCAGCCCCGCGGCTGTGAGGCTGCAGCTATGGACTCCTCCGTGAGGCAGGAGGGTTGCTGCTTTTGAGCTTCTGCTGCGAGCGTTTCGGTGTGTTGTGGTTTTCAGTGGGGTGTGCGCCGGGGATTTGGAGCATGGCCTGTTAAAATGTGGTGCAACCGTCATCTGAGCGCAAGGGGACAAGTAACTGCAATGGCTGCAATTCAGGAAAGTTGATGTGGGGAATACAGCGTGGAAGACTGCTTGAGTGGTGGAAAGTAACGGACAATCACAATGCCTTGCTGTCTCCGACTTACCGATACAACTATTGTTGTCGACCTTGGGATTCTAGTGTGAGAAAAACCTTTTCCCCGGGGTTTTAACGAGGAGGTGAGGTATTCTTTTATTTAATTTCATTTTATTACATCTGAACCCTATTAGTGGCTAAATCCTTCAAAACTGATCTGATACTAGAATCTGGAATTATATTTCTGCACGAGGGCCATGGAGGTAGCCCCAAAATTAACCTCTGGCCCGCAGCGTTGAAAAACGGGTTGGACCATGCTGGAAAAATACAATCCGCTTGGTAAGTGGATTGAAATCATTGCATATTTAGGATGGACAAAGGCACTGGCTCGTTGGCAGGAGCTTGAGGGTCCGCCCACTGCTATCCCACACTGCTGTGCGTTTCGCCAGGATCGGCCTCTCTGCTTATCCATCTGCCTTCCCCTGCCCTGGGGTCTCATCACCTGGATGTCACCTGCCTGTTCCAATGCTGGTGTGAAGCCAGGATACTCCTGGAGTTGTGCACCTCAGCATTGAGCAGCGTTGTTCACTATCATGCAGCGCCTCGTGCCGCAGCATGGAGCTGTGCCGAGATCCTTGAACTCCTTGGCACTTGGGGAGAAGCAAAGGGGCAGAAATCACCGGCATAAAGAGGTGCTCGAAGCCCTCTCCAAGCAGATGACCCTTCTCAATTCTTCGGTGCCGCAAGGAGATCTTATTGGATGCTAGTTGCCCCGGCAATGACGCTTTCATGCCCCAGTGCTGAGCTAGAACATGGTCCCTTCCTTCTCTAGGGCCGGATTGCAAAGCTCCAAGGCTGAATCACCATCAGGCAGGGCTGTAGATGCAGCCTGCGCTGCACAGTGTTGTTAGAGGAACCAACCAAGACTGTGCTGGACATTTAGTGAGAGACAATCTCTGCCCCAAAGAGCTCACCGTCCAATCAGACAAATGATGAGGTGAAAATAAGGATAATTTGGCATCTTTTTGTTCTAGGTTTGTACAGTGCCTTGCACAATAGGGCCAGGATCCATGGCTGGGGCTCTTAGGCTCTACCATAATACACCTAATAGATAAAGTACAGTGCCTAGCACAAGGAGGCCCTGGTCCATAACTGGGGGTCCTAGTGCTACCATAATATATCTAATAAATAATGTACAGCGTTGGGGGTGTGACGTTACCGACATAACCTGTGACCGTATAGATCATTGTTGCAACCACTGTTATATATTTTCAGCAAATATTGTACAAAGGTTGTCGTGTGGGGTGTCTATGGAAAGGTTATGATTTGCTTATTATAATTATGCTATCTGTATGGGTGTGTCATTTTTGTAGTTGAAGTTATGAATATTGGCTATGTACTTGTATATCAATGTGTTTTGAGTCTAAGTAGCCTCAGTGAAGCATTTGGTCAGCTTCTTGAGAAAGGACTATTCTCAGTAAGTGCCCAGTCAATAAACACTTAGCTGACAATGGACTTTGGGAGACGTCAATCCACATCTGAGCTTTCCTGGGAACGTTCAAACTAACAGGTAGACAATGGCGTCGGCCTGTAAAGAACTGAGTCATGCATGGACATGTGACTTGCCCATGTGACTCCAAACTCCATCTTGCTGTGATCTTGCACAGGAGAACCAAGGGTTTCCACCCACAAGAGAAAGAATATAAAAGGCAGCTGCATCTCCTCTATCTTGTCTTCAATCCTGTTTCTTGCCTCTGGAGGGACTTTGCTACAAACTGAAGCTCTGAACAAAGGACTGAATGACCCATCCCAGCTGGGGATGAACTCCAGAGACTTGATTTGAACCTGCAGTTTATTCCATCACTGCTACAAGCCTGAACCAAGAACTTTGCCATTACTGTATGTCATTGATTCCATTTAACCAATTCTAGTCTCATCTTTATCTTTTTTCTTTTATGAATAAACCTTTAGATTTTAGATTCTAAGGGATTGGCAACAGCGTGATTTGTGGGTAAGATCTGATTTGTATATTGACCTGGGTCTGGGGCTTGGGCCTTTGGGATCAGGAGAACCTTTTTCTTTTACTGGGGTATTGGTTTTCATAACCATTCGTCCCCATAATGAGTGGTACTGGTGGTGCTACTGGGAAACTGGAGTGTCTAAGGGAATTGCTTGTGTGACTTCTGGATAGCCAGTGGGGTAAAACCGAAGTTCTCTCTGTCTGGCATGCAGGAGAACCCCTCCGTTGGTGCAGGGAGTGTCCACTCTGAAGCGTTACAGCAGCAGTGTTTCAAATGTAGCCAAGCCTGTAATCTGACCTGCTGTATAACAAAGGCCAGAGAATTTCTCCTGATTGTCCCTGTCCTGAACAATACAACTCGTGTTTGGCTAACAGCTCTTCCAGAAGGCAGCCAGTCTTGCCTTTTCCCACTAGGTTAAAGAGTCTGGTGTCTCCTATCCATGAAGATACTTCTTCACCACTCAGTCTTCTTTCTGATAAGCTAAATAGATTGGGGTCCTTAAGGCCTTTCACTTTCAATCCCCAAGCCTCCCAGGGCCTAACCTAACCGGACTCTTTCTGACGCACCAACACTTTTCACAGTCTGTGGGGGCGAAATATCAACATAACCTCACATCCCGGGGGAAATGGATGCAGGAATCTGTTTCATCTCAGTGTTGTTGATGAACCACAGTAAGAGAGGCCAAATGGCTAGAGAGACCCTCATCATCTGTGCTCAGCCTCCACACCTGTCCCAGCTGGGGAAGAAACCGGTAATGGGCACTAGGGAAATGACCACCATGGTAGGGGAGAGGCAGAGTAGCATTCCTCACCTTATGGATGAAGTTGGCCCTTCCCACCGCTCCAATCTTCCCCGTGTAGTTAACGAACCCAGTGTTCCCCTCTGTGGCCCCGTAGAACTCGCAGATGCAGATGGGCCCAAAGCGCTGGAGGAATTCCTTCCAGACCTCCACCCTCAGGCCGTTACCCACAGCCAGCCGCACTTTGTGCTCTCGTTCGTTCTCCCTCTGCAAGGCAAACAGGGCAGGGGTCCAGGAGCGGCACAGAGAGGAGGCCAGGTCTCACCCTGGGTCTCACGTTAGTTCAGGGATCTACCAAGGTGCCCATGCACCCTATATGCCCCCATGTTGTGCTGTAAGGAGTCAGTGGCAGCCATCCAGGGAGTGGGCGCTGAGCATCCGCTTTCAAGATCAAAAGAAGGAGCAACCCAGCCCCTTTATGTGGTAATAACAGCTGTCGGGCAACCACCCAAGGCAGCAGGCCACGTGGCGGGGCAGAGCTAGGACGTGGGGCCATGAGGGGGAGGTTCCCTGATTGCAAACGTGGGGGCTGGGCTGTGGGAGCAAAAAGCCAGGAGGAAGAGAGCGAGTGTGACTCTGGGATGAAGCAGGGACGGAGCTTCTTGGGCACAGAACCTGCTGGAGGGGCAGACATGGGGATCTTGCAGCCAGGAAGCTGCCTGCTGCGGTTTGTTCCCACAGCACTCAGGGAAACAGGACTTGGTACGTTTGTTTGGGGGCGGGGGGTGGGTTGGTGAATAAAGAAGATCACACTGAGAATATCCCTGACTCGCCTCATTGATTTATCATCCTCGTGGAAACACCCCGGTAAGACCCTGGACTGTGGCTAAAGCAACGGTGCCACAGAAACCCTATTTTGAGGCCAACACAAGCCAGAGCTCCAGGGTGCTGCATAGGACAAGGGACCTTGGCTAGGAACATAGAGGGTGAAATCTCCCCGTGCACATGTGACATTTACCCTCTTGGCTGACACACCAGAGACTGAACCAGCGACCTCAGCACTAAAACCAGGAGCTGCTACAGCTTAAGATTGTAACAGACTCATAGCCATTGTAGGTTGGCATGGGGGGCGGGATTTGTAACATAGACTCACCAGTGGGTGATACAGAGAACTGCCACCATAAGGCATCGATACCCCTTAAACCACTATTTTGACCATTCAGGTGGGACATACGTGGGGCGTGTCCATCTATGCCTGATCTACAGCGGGCCTATTACAGCTTCCAGAGTCTGGTCCCTTTCGCTCAAGCTCTGGGGGACCCTGATTTTTAGCTCTGCAAATTCCCAGTGGAGTTGGTTGAAAAATGTTTGTTCCTTTGTTTCCTGTTGGAAAAATGGCAAAAAAAAAAAAATGTGACTACTGAAAAATTTCAGCGCAAGCCCAAATACTTCAGTTCTGGAATTCTGCTGGGGTGTGTGATGCCATCCCATAAGGCTTTATGGAAATATGCTTAGACTGTGTTTTATGCTACATATGCCAGGTAACATATCTCAAAAGTTATGATCTACTGAATGTATTAATCCTATTTGTGTGCATGTATCATTTTTGTATTCAAAGTTATGAATGTTATGAATGTTGGCTGCGTACTGCCTTGATTTCTAAATAACCTTAGGTTTCAGAGTAGCAGCCGTGTTAGTCTGTATCCGCAAAAAGAACAGGAGTACTTGTGGCACCTTAGAGACTAACAAATTTATTAGAGCATAAGCTTTCGTGGGCTACAGCCCACTTCTTCGGATGCATATAGAGTGGAACATATATTGAGGAGATATATATACACACATACAGAGAGCATGAACAGGTGGGAGTTGTCTTACCAACTCTG
>NW_020716087.1:37852-45708 GCF_002925995.2 Terrapene triunguis
ATGGGAGTCCCTGGTTGTGGTGTATCATGAGAAACATAGTCCAGGTGCCTGATACTCCCATTCTCCTCTACAGGCTGGGCTCCTTGGTTAGACTACATCTCCAGTGATGCACCATGATACCTCTCTTGGAGAGGGGAGGCAGTAGGTGAATCATGGGAGTTCCTGGTTGTAGTACATCCTGGGAGATGTAGTCTACTGGGGAGCCTGACCTGTAGAGGAAAATTGGAACAAGAAGCGATTAAACTATAACTCCCATGTGGCACCATGGCAGCATTTCAGAATCAAAATATTTCAGTTTTCAGCTGAAATTTTTCGATTTTGGGGCATTTGTTTTTTGGACGAAAAACCCCAATTTTCCACAGAGAGTAGAAACTTTCTGTGAAAAAAATTTGCTTAGTCAACAAACTAATTTTTTCCATCAAAAAAGAATTTCGAGAGAACATTTTGGACCAGGCCTAACGATGGTTCATTGTCTGTAGTTGGTCAAGATGGCCCTTGAACTCATCTCTGAATTTCACCCTGAAAGGGGAAGGATTGGATAGGTATATAAAGGGTTAAATTAACTTGGCTAACGACTATATCATGCTTGCCAATTTGTGTTGAGAAGTTCTGGGAAGGTCTGGAGAGATCGTGTTGGAAATACTGATCTTAAAAAGCCCCAATTACCAGGGATGGTTCTAACCTGTTTTAGCAAAGAACAGAATTCAAGGAGCAGTGACAATAGTCATGTAGGTTCCAGTCAGGAGCGGTGGAAGCTCCCTAAAAGCGCGGGACCCACTGGCGCCCGAACCATGGCCCCGCCTCCACAACACCTTTTCCCCCTGAGGCCCCACCCCCTGCTCACTCCTCTCCGCCCCCTCCCACCCATCGCTTGCCCTTGTGGCCAGTGGGAGGGATGGGGCCATGGCTCCCGGACCCTCCTGTTCCGGCACCCAGGGTTCCAGTAGATAAGGCATAAAAGGGTGAACTCTTCAAATATTTGTTGCTGGTATCTGTCTGACCAGTTGGCGCCAGCCAACGTGGGTTTAAGCTAATTCTGTTATAAGTTGCCGATCAAAACTTATCACTGCACATTATTGTATGGAGGTGATGACTGCCTAGGCATTTAAGCCTAGTTTGGAGCAGTTGTGTAAATACCACTTGGCCATCTGGATTTAATAAAGGACTCTGTGGTTAAATTGGTGCTGTGCTGGTACCCTGTATTAATAATAATAATAACAACACGACATAGCAGACTCCATACTGCTTTGCCCCACCTCCCACATTGGGATTAGCAACCAAAGACCATCTAGCATCCCCCCGACCCCCGGGAAAGGCGTTGGGTTACCTTGGGCGCGTTGCACAGATAGCGCATCACCTCCCCTACGTACTGGATCACAGAGACGTGGTATCGCCGGCAGTCATCCCAGAACTGGGAGACGGAGAACTTGGGACGCAAGACGCAGGTGGCTCCTAGGGGAGAGGGAAGGAGAGGTGATGGGGGGCATGTGAACCCCATCAAATACAGCCTTTCCAGTCTACCCTAACCCAATCATGGCACTGAAGAGGTAACTGGTACATTGCTTATCTCACTGATTTGATTCGTCCACCATTTGCCTTATGTTCTGCCTGACTATTTGTTAAATCCACTTGTTGTATCTCGTCTTATACTCCTCAGGGCCGGAACCATCTTTTTGTTCTGTGTTTGTACAGCGCCTAGCACAACAGAGCTACAACACCTAGTTGACATCATAAAACAAACAATAATAATAATATGGCAGGAGTCACCAGGTGGCACTGCTGCGTATAGGCTTTTTTCTTGGCGTGTGAGCAAATGGTCAGTCTTTGGAGACATGTTTGAATTATGGTTAGTTTTGTGAAGCAGTTTCTTTTTAGGAGGAGCCGTGAGTTTCTTTCTGACTAGAGCTGATTTCTGAGACACAGTTAGTTGCTCCCAGTGCATCGATCATTGGTGGCATGCCGAGATTTCTGAAAGAAAGGATTTCCCCTGCATACTGAGCACTGTTGTAATAATTGGGACTATACATTTGCCCTATTTGTAAGCCCAACTGTAAAAAGTATGTAGAAGTTTATAAAACGTCACAATAACCTACAATAACAAATGTCAGTGGGAAAAGGAAAACTGAGGTAGTCTAAACAAAGAGGCCCATGGAGATAACTCAAGGACTGTCTTAAAGTCATGCTTGGTAAAACCAGAAGACGTGGAACTGGCAATTAATGAACCAAAATTGTGTGTCAGAAACTAGGCCTAATTGGTGGTCAAAATAATGAGGGGACAGGCAGTTCCACTCATGACTCCCTTTGTGGGTCCTTAAAGAAAGATTTTTTTGGGGGGGAATAGAAAAAGAACAGATGAGGGCTATGTAGAAAGCCTCACCATCATGACAGCCACCCCCACCGTCTCCTGGGACATCTGGCCTCTGCCCTAATCCTCAAAGATGTCTGGGCCAGAGAGAGGAACCCAGACGATATCACCACCCGTACTGGCTCCTGCTGAACCCCAAACACCACCTGAGATGAAACGGGATCAGATTCAAACATCAGCGGCAACAACCACAGCTCCAGCCCGCCTCAGCTAACGTCATCTCTTTTCGCCAGAAGGATCATTACCATCTTGGGTACCGTAGGAGAGACAAGGAGTGTCTTTCTTTAAAACTCTCCAGATAAAAGGAAAGGGGACAGGACTTGTTCACGTGAAAGCCCTACTCAATACTTCACATTTCAAAGGCATTAGCTGGTTTTCCTTCCTTTCTGTAGCTTTAATAGAAGGTTAAAAAAAAAATGATGGTGCATTTGCCGTGGCCCTAAGCAGGCTAAGCTCTCTGGAGGCCAAACCCTGAATCTTGTTGAGTACTGTTTAATGTTGGACAGCGACTGGGTTGTGTTAACACCTTTGGCCCACATATTCCATCTAAATTAATACAACACCATCTCTGTGCAAGGCCTGGCACATATAATATAAAAATAAACAACATGCCTTTAAGAATGTATCTCCTCCAGTGGAAAGCCAAGCTGTGAGGGGCTCTGGGTATCCACTACAGCTTAAGAAACTTAAGGAACATAAGTATGGCCATCCTGGGTCAAACTATTGGTCCATCAAGCCCAGTATCCTGTCTTCCAACAGTGGCCAGTGCCAGATGCTTCAGGGCTACAGAACAGGGCAACTCTTGACTGATCCATCCCTTGTTGTCCAGTTCCAGCATCTGGCCGTGACAGTCTTAGCCATCCTGGCTAATAGCCATTGATGGACCTCTCTTCCGTGAACTTATCTAATTATTTTTTGAATCCATTTATACCTTTGGCTATCCCTCGGCAGTGAGTTCCACAGGTTGACAGTTGTGTTGTGTGAAGGAGTACTTGGCAAAGGGGTGACAATAACCTGAACAAACGGTTTTCACAGGAGCTAAATTCCACATGGTTTAAACTTCACGCTCAGAGAAGAGTTTTAGAGCCCAGCTCGGCAGAATTAGCAATAACTTAGGAGGGAAGGGAAGGGCCCGTCTCTTTGTTCTGTGCCTGTACAGTGCCTAGCCCAGTGGGGTTCTGGGCCACGGCTGGGGCTCAGGGTCATAGAGTTTCAGGCTAGAAAGGACCATCTGATCACCTCTCCGAGCTCCTGTATGTCACAGGGCCACCCACTCCACCAAGCACCTGCCCGCTAAACCCAGCAACTGAAATGGGACCAGTATATTACAGCCCACAGGAGACATGGTGTGTGCCACAGGCAGAGAATAGGAGGGACCCTATGCGAGGCCCCCGCAATGGCAGTGAAATGGTTAAGTGAGATACACCCAGATAATCCTGGCACGTGACCCACACGCTGCAGAGGAAGGCAAAAAACCCCTAAGGTCCCTGCCAATCTGAGCTGGGGGAAAACTCCTTCCCCACTCCACCTAATGCGATCAGTTTAATCCTGAGCACGTGAGCAAGAACCACCCAGCCAAACACCTGAGAGAGAATACTCAGTGCCATCTCAGAGCCCTGTCCTGTGTCCCATCTCCAGCCGCAGCCATCCCTGCTGCTTCAGAGGAAGGAGATAAAAACAAAACAATAGCAACAAAAAATAGAATACACTGTGTGCGGGGGTGGGGGAATCCCTTCCTGACCCCTGCCGCTGGTTGGCTGAAACCCTGAAGCATGACCTTTCAGGAGCATAAAACATAAACCGTCAGTGAGCCACAACTCCTTCTGGGCGGCTGTCCCAGAACCTCACCCCTCTGATGGCTAGAAACCATCTTCTAATTTCCAGCCCAAATTTGTTCAAGGCCAGTTTATAATCCATATCTAGATAATAATAATAAGAATTAAGAATGATGTTTGCTTAAAGATGACCTGGCATGGGAAAACTGCACTTGTTTGCATTTCTATCTATGTATCTATCTATCTATCTATCTCCATACCCAACCACTTCTCTATCCATCCACCTCTCCCAGTGATGCGCCCCTGCACCCTCTGTGTCTTTAGACCTGTGCCGACACTCTGTACATACCAACCTCCAAGCATCCTCCAAGTCCAACGAGTAGTGCAGCCGAATGGTACAGCGGCAGAGGGGTGTAGATCACGTCCTCGGCTTTGACGCCACTTATGTATAACATGGTCACTATGTTGCACAGCTTCAAGTGGGTGATGATGGCAGCTTTCGGGAGTCCTTGTAGGCCAAAGAAATTTTGTTTAGTGATGCCTCATGGGTTTTGTAGTGCAGTTACCACATGACCACCTTCTCCATTATAACCCGGGCTCCTGGATTGAACTACATCTCCCATGATGCACCACAGCCAGGCACTCCCATGGTGCACTACTTCCCCTGTCCAAGAGGGCATAGGTGCTGACTTTTATTTTTCCCTGTGGGAGCTCCACCCCCACTCCACCCCTTCCCCTGAGGCCCTACCCTCGCTCCACTTCTTCCTTCCCCTGCTCCACCCCCTCCCCTAAGGCCCCCCACGCACTCGTTGCTCTCCACCCTTCCCCAAGTGCCTCCTGCTAGCCACCAAACAGCTGATCGGTGGCGTGGCCAAACAGCTGATCGGTGGCGCCACTGAACAGCTGCGGTTGGTGGATGCTGAGCACCTACTATTTTTTTTCTGTGGGTGCTTAACCCCGGAGAACCCATGGAGTCAGTGCCTATGCAAGTGGGGACCTGAACTACAACTCCCATGAGGCACCATGCTGGTATTTCAGAATAAAAATATTTGGTGCTTTGGTCAAAATATTTCGGTATTTGAATTTTCATTGGTCAAAATCAAAATGTAACTTTTTTTTGTGTGCCAAAAATCACGAACAATTTAGACGAAAACAAAAAATTTTTTTTGTTTTCATCCAAAAAAAATTCCATTTTCCAACCCTCACTAGTGCTGATCAATATTTTGAAACTGGAAATGGCTGCCATTTTCCAAGATGACCGCGCTTATTCCTATTAAAGTTTTGGGAGTCCCATCTCCTGGTCCCTTAAGTTGGATGCAAAGTTTACAGATGCAGAAGACTCCTGTTTAGGGCTGAGGGGAAACACGTTTTTTCCTCCCATGAAAACTGTCAGCAATTTGAAAAGTATTCCTGTCCCAAACTTTCAAAATATCCCAAAAAAATTAGGAACCAAAAATTTTAAAAAATGGGCTCAAATCAAATCAAAATTCCATCTTGATCATTTCAAAATGTTTCATTCTGATGTTGACCGTTTTTTAACCTTTTTTGTGTGTGCAAAGTAAGGAATGTACCAAAGCAAAAAGCCGTCCCTGTGGCGTACTAAAAATTGTGTTAAAATTGCAAACTATCTCTTTAAGTGTTACGGGGTTTCCTGCTTGCAGTTGAGGGGGGCTCTGTAGGGAAGCACGCAACTTGGATCTTGAGCAATCAGCCTGCAAAAAGCCAGCCTAGAGCCAGGTGAGGTGAGCTGGGCCTCTCTTCCTCTGTCTCTCTCTGCTTTTGGTTCTTGCGTGTTATCAGTCTGCATTCTAAGAAATAACGTTGTGTGATGCTGCACATTTCCCAACCATCTCTAGTGCCGATCAATATTTTACATCCAGAGACGGCCGCCCTCTTCCAAGATGGCAAAGTTTGGGTTTTTTAATAATGTTGACAGATGTTTATTTTTAAGCATTTTTTTTAAATTAATTGATTTAAATTTTCAATGGTGCAAAAATTATGGGTTTTAAGCATCTTAATTTGATTGTTATCGATTTAAATTTTCACAGTTGTAGGAAATTAGGGGCGGTCGCACAGGCGCTGACTTTTGGGTTTGCCTGTGGGTGCTCCTCTCTGCCCCCTTCCCCCTGTGTGAGCAGCGGGCAGGGCCTCACGGGGAGGAGGCCGAGCAGGGCTAGGGCCTCAGGGCTGAGCACAGGAGGAGCGGGGGACGTGGCCACACTCCGGGTGCCGGGGCCCACAAAAGATTAGTCCCACCCTGGGGGGACTATTTTTTTAGATGGGTGCTTGAGCCCAGGAGCACCCACAGAGTCAGCACCTATGGGCGGTCAGACAAAAGGCGGGTCAGACCACAATTATTTATTGGCAACCGATGCTAAGATTCAAAAACTTTAAAGCTTTATAACCATTAAAAGACAAACTGTCAGCATCACATGTCAACATGCACAAAGGAAATATCCTTAAATCAAACTCGACTGCGTTTTCAAGCAGCCTTTTTCATACTTTGCCAATCTGACGATTATCAGTGGAAATATTGCTTTGTCGGTTTGGGCCTGTGTGATGAAACAACGTTTGTTGACATTTACCAATAAACATCTAATCGTACAAATGTGTGAGTAGAAGGGACCTCGATAGTCCAGTCCCCTGCACTGAGGCAGGACCAAGTATTATCTAGACTATCCCTGAGAGGTGTTTGTCCAACCTGTTCTTAAAAACCTCCAACGATGGCTATTCCGATTCCACAACCTCCCTAGGTAATTTATTCCAGTGTGTAACTACCTTGACAGTTTGGAAGATTTTCCTAACGTCCAACCTAAACCTCCCTTGCTCCCATACTTCTGGTCCTGTCCTCAGAGGATAAAGGGAACAAATGTTTCACACTCCTCTTTATAACAATCATCTTTCCAAGCCTACTTAACAGCCAGGTACAGCTGCTCAGCACTCCCATCACACGTCTCCTCCTCACCTGTGGTGCCCGAGGTGTAAATGTAAAGTGCAGTGGATTTGCTGGTGACATTGCCTCGGAAAGCGATGGGGATCGGCTCCTCGGAGGCGGCATCTATCTGGCCCTGGAGAGGCTCCACGCCACTGGTGGGGGACTCGGCGCTCAGGTAGAAAACCCGGATCCCTTTCTGTTGCAGGCTGGGCAGAACGTCCTCAATAGCGGCTTTGAGGTCTGAAGAGGGGGTGAGAAAGGCATTTTTCCCCATTGAGGAACACGGGTCGCTGCATCCACGCACACAGAGGCGTATGGAGACACAGACACAGATGTGCCCACCAACGCAGGCACACACAGATACACAAAGGTGGGAGCGGGCAGACAGACAGAGCAGATGCACGCAGAGGCGCACTGTGACACACTGTACCCCACGTTCCCCCCTGTACCCACATGTTCACCACCGCGAGATGGCTAGGGGATGGTTTGTACAGAGCATGCCTTGTGAGGTATCATGGGCAAAGCCTGAATTGGATGAACCTCATTATCCTGTTGAAATGCGTGGTTGTCATCGTTGGACATGAAGCTGTGAGATTTTGCTACAGACTGAAACATGTTGTGAGTCTGAGAAACGCCCACCGACCAGCCCCTTGGAGAGGACAGAGAAACGGCAAACACAGAGGCCGTACGTGCCAAAGCTCATGTCGATCAGGAGTGGAGGAAGCTCCCTAAAAGTGGGGGGCCACCGGCGCCCGAACACTGGCTCCGCCCTCATGCCACC
>NW_020716088.1:0-29474 GCF_002925995.2 Terrapene triunguis
ACAGACACACACACAACCTCCCGCAAATTCTCCTTTGCACAGACACATACACACATCCTGTACATTCTCTCTCTTGCAGTGACTCACACACACACAAAATGTCCTGGACATTCTCTCTCTCACACACACACACAATCTCCTGCAAGTTCTCTTTTGCACAGATGCTCACACACGATCTTGCAAACTCTCTCTTTCTCTCGCACTCCACCACATTATCTCGCTACTTTTCTCTCTCTGCCCCTCTCTGTCTCACACACAGTTTCCTGCAGATTCTCTCTCTCACATGCAACACACTCCCTTTGCTTTGACACACACATTCTCGGGCAGACTTTTGCCCTTTCTGCACTGGCTGGGCATGGAGCTGTGAGCCAGCTGCTGCACCACCAAAAAGGGAGGTTGGGGGTGACATGGACTCCGTGGGAGGGAATTCTGGCTGAATCTTCCTGAACCCCCCCAGAGCAAAGCTAACGTGCTCAACCTAGTGTCCAGCTAGCTCTCCTGTGTCTAAGGGTATGTCTACACTACAAGAGTAGTTCGATTTTAGTTAAATCGAATATGTGCAATCGATATTAGAAAGTCGAACGTGTGTGTCCACACTAAGGACAGTAATTCGACTTTGTCAGTCCACACTACTGGGGAAAGCGTCGACATTGGAAGCAGTGCACTGTGGGCAGCTATCCCACAGTTCCCGCAGTCCCCGCTGCCCATTGGAATTCTGGGTCGAGCCCCCAATGCCTTCTGGGGGAAAAAAATGTCTCGAGGGTGCTTTTGGGTAACTGTCGTCATCCAATCGTCACTCCCGCCCTCCCTCCCTCCTTGAAAGCGCCGGCGGGAAATCAGTTTGCGCACTTTTCTGGTCAGTGACAGCGCGGACGCCACAGCACCGCGAGCATGGATCCCGCTGCGACCATCGCCGCAGTTGTGGCCGTTGTCAACGCCTCGCAGCTCATCATGCACCTTTCACAGAGGCAGATAGAGAGAAATCAGGCGAGGAGGCTACGGCAGCGGAGTGAGGACCTGAACTCCGAGAGCAGCACACGCCTGTCAGAAACCACGACACCCAGCGCCAAGGACATCACGTTTGCAATGGGACATGTGGATTTTGTTGAATGGTGATTCTGGCCCGGGAAACAAGCATGGACTGGTGGGACCGCATAGTGCTTCAGGTCTGGGATGAATCCCAGTGGCTGCTAAACTTTCGCATGCGGAAGGGGACTTTCCTGGAACTTTGTGAGTTGCTGTCCCCTGCCCTGAAGCGCAAGGACACCCGCATGCGAGCAGCCCTGACTGGTATTTACTTGGAGAAGCTTACTGACTCGCTGTGATCTCAGCGAAACCAATATCCCCATCGTTATAGCAGCTTGCTGCGTGCTCCACAATCTCTGTGAGAGCAAGGGGGAGACCTTTATGGCGGGGTGGGAGGTTGAGGCAAATAGCCTGGCTGCTGATTACGCCCAGCCAGACAGCCGGGCGATTAGAAGATCCCAGCGGGACGCGCTGTGCATCCGGGAGGCTTTGAAAGCCAGTTCCAGGACTGAGCAGGGTACCCAGTGACTTTTAAGTTTGTGGACACAGAAGCTGAACTTGCCCCCGTTTCTTTACCCAGTTACCCCCTTCACCCCCTTCCCAAAAAATAAAATCTGTTCTGTTTTGCTAATGAACACCGTTGTCTTCATTACTGTTTTCGCGGGAATGTTTTAAACCTGGGTTTAGTGTTGTGATGCTAATGATGCTTCTAAACTGCCCTCCCCCGCCACAAAGTCACAGAGCAACCCCGCCCCCCCCCCACAGAACATGAAAGCCACCTCCCAGACTGACCAGCGTAACTAGTCACTGCACTGTGTATGTGCCCTGCTGCTGGGCCTGCCCCCTGCTAAAGGTGACTGTCCTGTCTAATTACCAAACCCCTTCCCCCCCCTTCAGACAGACTCTCCTCCAAAAGAAGAGGATGGAAACAGTAATGAACAGAAACATATTTTTTATTAACAACCACACATGGAATGGGGGGGTGAAACTTGGACGGGGTCTTGTGTGAGGCGAGTAGGAAAGGACTTTTCAGATTTTGGGGAATGAGAGCCTTCTACTGCTATAGCTGTCCGCTGGGGTGGAGTGAAAGTTTTCACGGCCCCTGCTGCCCCTCCGTGTTTGGACTTTGGGTGAGGGGGGTATGGGACTTGGTGGCGGGGCAGGGCGGTTAGAGAGAGACTGCAGCGGGGCTCTCTCCTCCTGCCTCCGGTCCTGCAGAACATCCACAAGGCGCCGGAGCGTGTCCGTTTGCTCCCTCATTAGTCCAAGCAGCGTTTGAGTCGCCTGCTGGTCCTCCTGTCGCCACCTCTCCTCCCGTTCCATGTTTGCCCGGTGCATTTGGGACAAGTTCTCCCTCCACTGTGTCTGCTGGGCTGCCTGTGCTCGGGAGCATCCCATTAGCTCAGCAAACATATCTTCCCGTGTCCTCTTCTTTCTCCTCCTAATGTGCGCTAGCCTCTGGGCAGATGTGGCTGTGGGAATTGGAAAAAGGGAGTGAATTCCTGAGACAGATCAATGTATCTGTGAACAGAGAACATAGTCTTGCTCTGTGAACAAGACCATGCAGAGCACCTATCACACGCGCACTGAGGACAAGGTCGAATTTTCGGCCCTCGCCTACAGTGCCTGCGGTCTTGCTGTGGCGACCTGAGGAGCGGGGCAGGACACCGGACTTTGTCTAGCTGGCAAACATGGTAAGCCGTAGACTTGTGGCTGCTTAAAACTTTAAGAGTGGCACTGGCCTCCTTTCACATAGAAAGCAATGCGAGTCTCTGCTGGCAGCAATCCTGCAAGCATGAACTCTGCCCCTGTCCCAGCCCCTCGCAGCTGTAAACCACGTGGCTGTAAACCGGCGGTTGCAGTTCTGTAAAGGAACGGGCAAGCAGTCCCAATATTAACTTTCCCCTACCTAATTCACAGCAGGGAGTCATGCCAGACATCACCCTCCTGAGGGTCTCGGAGAGCCAGAAGGAGAAGATGCTGCGGGACAGCCTGCAGAAACCGGGGCCATTTGCTGCTATGCTCTGCAAGGCCATGATCCCCGAATACTTGCTGGCGTTGTGGCAGGGAAACGTGTCATACCACGGGGGGCCTAATAAGCTCTCCCTGCCCAGGAACCTGCTCATGCGGCTGGAAAAACACCTGCAGGAGGCCTATGAGGAGTTCTCCCCGGGGGATCTCGCCTCTATCCCCGGACACATCGACCAGCTTTTGGGTTAGGTGCCCTTGGAGGGACAAAAGAGTGGAGCGTCTTGGGCAGTGTAATCATAAAGCGGACATTGTTGAATTTTCTTAAAATGGTTCGGACTATACATTGAAGCGGCCAAAGACACAGTAATCATGATACCCTTTGTTCAGATTCCCCTTTTTGTTGCACTTTCCTGTTTACATGTTTAGAAGCACTTTACCCATTGTTAATATTTCAAATCTTCCTGTTCTGTTATAAATAAAAGTTTACATACTTGAAAGCACTTTAGCTATTGTTAATATTTATGTAAGCAGAGTCAGGATGAACTCTACCCTGACATCTGGTGGTGAATTATGGCGAGTGTGGAAAAGAACTCCAGGGGCTGATCTTGTTTGCATAGGCACACCCACTCGCCTGGCATGGAACACAGCAACTGAAAGTGGTTACTTTGGCTGGTGTGGGACCCCCAGTTTCTCTATTATTGGGGCAGGAAGAATAAAGTTTTGTTACCCTGATTCTGTGAATCAAGGCCAGTGGAACTGTTGTATGACAGAAGGACTGAGTGAGTCCTTCACCATTACCTAAGTAGCACTTGCTTGACAAGGGGCATGGGTTACAAAACCCAGTGAATTGAGAGAGGATGGGGACAGGTATGTGTACCTGATGGTATGGGCCCCCTCTGAGGGTTTGAAACACCGATTGCACTGCCTCCTCTCTCCACTGTTGAATATCAGAGCGAACTTTGATTCCCTTAGGAGTCTAGTTACAGGCTGCTGAGCTGAATTCACTTTGGGCCAATGGTGCACCAGCACTGGGGCTCCCCTACTATACTATGAGCTGAAATCACAAAAGAGCTGATGTTATTAAGAGCTGAGATCACTGAGGCTGTGTTAACTAGTGGGGGAGCCTGAAGCTATACTGCTCAGCAGCTGGCGGAGCAATTTGTGGGGACGACTGGAGGAGCAGCGAGCGGCGTGGAGCCTTGCGGGGCCGGTTGGAGTGGCCCAAGGAACGGTGAGCAGAGCTGTTTGCGGGGACGGCTGGAACGGCTCACAGGTCGGTGAGCGGAGCGGAGCAGCTTGTAGAGCGGAGCAGTTCGTGGGATGGCAGGAAAGTGGACTGGCTCGTGGTAAAGGCTGTGGCGGAACCCCCACGGAGAAACAAACGGCTGGCCAGCCTCGGATCACGTAAGGTGCCCCTTAACACCCTGCGTGCCCCCCCCCTTTTACTCTGGGGCTGCACTGACCAGGGACAGAGACTTTGGGGGTTGTTGGACTTTTGGGACTTTGGGTGGTTGCTGGACCCAAGAGACTTTGGGGGTGTTGGACTTTGGGGACTCTGGGTGATTTTTGGGTTGCTGGATTCAAGAACCAAAGGGAAAAGACACAGCCCAATTTGCTGGGGTGGGTTTTGCTCATGGTTTGTGTTATGAATCCTGTTTGTGGTGTTTTTCCAATTTTATGCTGATGTCGTTTACCTCATGTTATTAAACATTTTCTGCTACACTCAGACTCCGTGCTTGCGAGAGGGGAAGTATTGCCTCTTAGGTGTACCCAGGGGGGTGGTATGTAATTGTCCCAGGTCACAGGGTGGGGGCTCGAGCCGGTTTTGCATGGTGTTATTGAAACGGAACCCCTAGATACAGAACCCGGCCCTTGTTGCTGCCAACTTAGATGGGCAGAAGGGTTACATTTAAAATATGCAAGTTCTGTTATAAATAAATGTTAAGATATTTAAAACACTTATTGCTTGATCCTTCCCCTGATTCTGTGTCCGGGGTAAGGGATGGGGATGGTTGGTAGGGGATCTCTGTGAGGGTGATGAAGAGCTCCTGGCTGTCGGGGAAATCAGCGGTGCCAGCGCTGTCGACTGCCTCGTCCTCCTCATCTCCTTCTTCATCTTCCCCGTCCGCTAACATGTCGGAGGAACCGGCCGCGGACAATATCCCATCCTCAGAGTCCACGGTCAGGGGTGGGGTAGTGGTGGCGGCCGCACCTAGGATGGAATGCAGTGCCTCGTAGAAACGGGATGTGTGGGGCTGGGATCCGGAGCGTCCGTTTGCCTCTTTGGTTTTTTGGTAGCCTTGTCTCAGCTCCTTGATTTTCACGCGGCACTGCGTTGCATCTCGGCTGTATCCTCTCTCTGCCATGGCTTTAGAGATCTTCTCGTAGATCTTTGCATTCCGTCTTTTGGAGCGCAGCTCGGCAAGCACGGACTCATCTCCCCACACAGTGATGAGATCCAAGACTTCCCGATCAGTCCATGCTGGGGCCCTCTTTCTAGTCTGGGATTGCACGGCCATCTCTGCTGGAGAGCTCTGCATCTTTGCCACTGCTGCTGAGCTCGCCACGGTGTCCAAACAGGAAATGAGATTCAAACTGCCCAGACAGGAAAAGGAATTCAAATTTTCCCGGGGTGTGGCTGGTCAGAGCATCCGAGCTCGGACTGCTGTCCAGAGCGTCAACAGAGTGGTGCACTGTGGGATAGCTCCCGGAGCTATTAGCGTCGATTTCCATCCACACCTAGCCTAATTCGATATGGCCATGTTGAATTTAGCGCTACTCCTCTCGTTGGGGAGGATTACAGAAATCGATTTAAAGAGAGCTCTATGTCGAACTAAATAGCCTCGTGGTGTGGACGGGTGCAGGGTTAATTCGATTTAACGGTGCTAAATTCGACATAAACGCCTAGTGTAGACCAGGCCTAAGGGGTAGTCAGTGGCTCTCAACCTTTCCCCACTACTGTACCCCTTTCAGGAGGCTGCTATGTCTTGCATATCCCCAAGTTTCACCTCCCTTAAAAACGACTTGCTTCCAAAATCAGACATAAAAATACCAAAGTGTCACAGCCACACTAGTACTGACAAATGGCCGACTTGCTCATTTTTACCATATCATTAGCAAATAAATCAATTGGAATATAAATATTGTACTTACATTTCAGTGGATAGTATATGGAGCGGTATAAACAAGTCATTGTCTGTATGAAATTTTAGCTTGTACTGACTTTGCTGGTGCTTTTTATGTAGCCTGTCGTAAAACTAGGCAAATATCTAGATGAGTTGATGTACCCCCTGGAAGATCTCTGCATATCTCCGGAGGTACGTGTACCTCTGGTTGAGAACCACTGTTTAGATAGTCTGTGAGCCCTCTGGTGCTCATGGTGTTCTGTGCTGAAGACGCTGCCGGAAACCAGGCAGAGGAGCAGCGTGTGTGTAGCTAGCTAGGGCAGTCACGTTGTTAGTAGATACAATGAATACACAACCTTCTTTCTGTCCATCCATCCCTCCACCCAACCCCTCTGTCCATCCTTCCATCCATCCATCCAACCCCTCCATCCATCCATCCCTCCACCTAACCCCTCTATCCATCCATCCATCCATCCATCCATCCAAATATGCACCCCTCTATCCATCCCTCCACTCAACCCCACTCTCCATCCCTCTACCCAGCTCCTCTATCGATCCATCCATCCATCCATCCATCCATCCAAATACACAAGCCATTATCCATCCATCCATCCCTCCACCCAACCCCTCTATCCAGCCATCCAACCCCTCTATCCAGCCATCCCTCCACCCAACCCCTCTATCCATCCATCCCTTTATCCATCCATCCAAATATGCACCCCTCTATCCATCCCTCCATCCCTCCACTCAACCCCTCTGTCCATCCTTCCATCCATCCATGCAACCCCTCCATCCATCCATCCCTCCACCCAACCCCTCTATCCATCCATCTAAATACACACCCCTCTCTATCCATCCATCCCCCAAAACACCTATATATTTATCTGTCTATTTCCATAGACACCCCTTTATGCATCCATCTGTCCCCATACACCTATCTATCTATCTATCCCCAGCCACCCTATCTATCTATCCCCAGCCACCCTATCTATCTATCTATCTATATATCCCCAGCCACCCTATCTATCTATCTATCTTTCTATCTATCTATCTATCTATCTATCTATCTATCTATCTATCCCCAGCCACCCTATCTATCTATCTATCTATCTCCAGCCACCCATCCATCTAGCTAGCTAGGATTTCTATACTGCCCATCACTGTGGTATCTCTGTACATCCCAGTAGGTTAGGTCAGCCTGGGAAGGTGTCTACTGTAGATCACTTCCTTGGTCTAGGAAGGTCATTTGGAGAGCATCCAGCGGTTGCATCCTGGTGCGGTTGTTAAGCTGGGGATGTTGTTGACGTACACCTCACTACTAGCACCCCAGAGCTGGGCTTTCTGAGTTCCTCCCCACGGGGCCACTGGAATTTATTGTTCTCAGTGAACCCGACTTGCCTGTCCCTGGCCCTGGGGTAATTTTGAAGGTGTGTGTGTGTTGTTCTGGGGGTGAGAGAAGAAGCAGGTCATTGTCGTTTTAATAAGGGGGGGGCAGTTTGTGACCGCTCCACCATTTGGAAGGTTGGAATACGGGCTGGGGGGCAAGATTGGGGGGCGGAGGGTGGGTGAAATAGACCTCGGGGCCTGATGAATTCACTGAGGCGTGGGCATTGTCACAGCCACCCATGGTGTGTCTCTGCACAGAGCCAGTTGTGCTCTCCCACAGCTGAATATTCATGTCTTCATGCCATCAAGGCTGGCACAGATGCGGGGGGCTCTTCTCTGTTGATTTCATGTCCTCCTGTTGGTTCCATATGCAGATGGGGCTTCTATTGTATTGACCCACAGTGCTTAATTTACACTCGGCACAGGGCTAGATGAATAGAAAAGCTTTGTGGGAGGGATAGCTCAGTGGTTTGAGCATGGGCCTGCTAAACCTAGGGTTGTGAGCTCAATCCTTGAGAAAGCCACTTAGGGATCTGGGGCAAAATCAGTACTTGGTACTGCTAATGAAGGCAGCGGGGCTGGACTCGATGACCTTTCAGGGTCCCTTCCAGTTCCATGAGATAGGTATATCTCCATATGTTATTATTTTGTCTGGCGGAAAACCAGCTTGTCACCTCTGTGTTGTTACAATATATTTTTCAGTGAATGCACATAACTCCTTGTAGAGGGTCAGTACACGCCTTGCACAAGGACGTGAACAACCCGGGTGTCGCCGGCGTTCAGGGTCTTGCCAGTCGGCTTTGAGGGGTTCTCAGGGTCATGTTAACATCTTGCTTCATGAAAGCTTATGCCTAAATAAATCTGTTAGTCTTTAAGGTGCCACTGGACTCCTCGTTGTTTTTTTACTTTGCGTAGGGGCATTGAGGTCATGCCGGAGCAACGGGAATGCCAAGCTCTTATCTGGAGATTTTCACCCGTAGATCTCAAAGTGCTTCACACCAGAGGTCAGTGTCATTATTGACATTTTACAGATAGGAAAGCTGCAGCACAGGGGGGAGTGGCCAACATCACCCACAGGGCAGACCTGGGAATAGAAACTAGATCTTCTGGCGCAGTTCTCCAGCCACTAGACTCCCCTCAGTCTATCACTCATAGCCAGCCAGATCCTAGCTCAGGTTTTATGCTGAGCTATTTGGCACATGGCCCAGCGTGTTGCTATATGCTTGTACAACATCTCCCCTGGGTGCGACCATGTATTTGGTAGTAATTATAATAATTAGATTAAGGATCACTTTCGAGCTCAGACGCTCTTTTTGATCACAGGGAGTAATAACACAGCCAAGCTCTGTTATTATATAGCCACCCCGCAGGCCCGAGCAGACAGCCAATATTTGGGCCTTGCCAGGGTCTTGCCATTCGGAGGAGAAATTGACGATGTGAAAGTGACAATCAGGGTGTAGACGTGCCAAGGGGAGGACAGCAGGTTTAGCCCCACCAAAGAGCAGTTTAACTGGTTGCCTGCTGTGTTGTACTAGAAAACTGTATGGGGTGAGGTGAAAGCTTGTCATGTTCGGTATTTGATGGTCTGTATAAGCTATGCTGGAGTTATGAATGTATGTCTTCGTGTGCATAGAAAACTGGGCTCAGAATCTGTGAGCTTTACTGCTCACTGGGGCAAACAGACACAGGTACTTCCCAAACCTGTTATTTACACAAAAACGGTTTCGAGTTTCTCTCCGTCACCCAGCCCCAGGGTAAGACAATGGTGGGCCATTAGACCAAACGGAAAACCATGGAAGACAACCTGAAATTGCAATGTGCACCGAGTCATAGAATCATAAAATATCAGGGTTGGACGGGACCTCAGAAGGACATCTAGTCCAACCCCCTGCTCAACGCAGGACCAATCCCCAACTAAATCATCCCAGCCAGGGCTTTGTCAAGCCTGACCTTAAAAACTTCTAAGGAAGGAGATTCCACCACCTCCCGAGGTAACCCATTCCAGTGCTTCACCACCCTCCTAGTGAAAAAGTTTTTCCTAATATCCAACCTAGACCTCCTCCACTGCAACTTGAGACCATTGCTCCTTGTTCTGTCATCTGCTACCACTGAGAACAGTCTAGATCCATCCTCTTTGGAACCCCTTTTCAGGTAATTGAAAGCAGCTATCAAATCCCCCCTCATTCTTCTCTTCTGGAGACTAAAAAATCCCAGTTCCCTCAGCCTCTCCTCATAACTCATGTGCTCCAGCCCCCTAATCATTTTTGTTGCCCTCCGCTGGACTCTTTCAGTTAGGAGAGCCGTTTTGATTAGCCAGTATCACCGTGGGCTGAGATAATAAAAAAAAAACCCCAAGCCCCTAAGCCTTTTAAAAACAGCCTTGGGATGGAGGGTTTGGATCCAGAACTTGGGGGACGGTCTCGAGATGGGAGGGCGCCCGTCAATGCTGGATCTTTTCGGAGTACGCTGGGAAATGCATTTCAGGCAATAGGTATCTATCACAAGAAACAGGATTTCATCTAACAGGAAAGTGTCACGCCTAAGGCTGAGGCTTTCAGTTTATTTTCTATGTCACCTGTATGTGGTTGCTTTCCTGTCTCTGAATCTGGGAGTTCTCTATTAAAATAAACGTTGTGTTTATTTTCATCCCGAGCGGGTCTGTGGGGGGCAAACGGTGCGGCCTGGGTGCGCCAAAGTAAGCAGGCGGCTGGGGGGCTGGTTTCGCACCTTCAGGAGTGACGAACAGGAGGGGAACAGTCTGAGTATATGGTAAGTAAGACATCAGAGAGGACAGATTTGGGGAGACTCAGTACTAGAGGGGATGTTGTTGTCCCCCTGCAAAGATTAACGGGGCTGGTGAGGGCTTGGCCTGTGGGCTGGCTACCAGTGTTGGAGATCCGCAGCAGAGCCCCATGGTACAAAGGCCCCCAAAGCTTACAGCGCAGGCAATGACAAGACCCCCTTACTGGTCTGGGCAGTCCCCAGAATGTCACAGAAGGTCAGGTATTTCCTTGTTTGTTTACAGAGGGTAGACACAAGGGCCGTGTTTTCCCAAATACAGTAGGAACAAAGAACAGGCAGCTTCCTTGCTCAGAAATCCACGTCTGCCTCCCCAGCCAGTCCTGTATGCCAGAAGATCTCTCTCCAGGCTTCCTTCCAGGGCCATGTTTATGACTGCTTCTCTGGCTGTCTGCTGGCTTTGTGCCTCTCTCTCACACAAACACAACCAATTGGTCCTCACGTTCCTGCTTTTGCAATCAGGGAAACCCCTCAGACCAAGTGTCTCACCTCTGTGGCCCAGTGCCTTGGGCGGTAGCCTCCTATTGTTCCAGCTATCACTACACACAGGGGCATTTAATTGCTCCTTCCTTTTAGCCTGAAAGAAGGGTGCACAGCTTGGGCTTTAACCAGGTTTGTGGTTGCCTGTAAATCAAAGACCCGCTTGACGTCAGCCATGAACACCCTCCGGCATAACAATGTTCTGCAATGATAAATCTCTTTGTTTAAAGTGCTGTCATTTTAAGGGAATGTCTACACTGCAATCTGACATGCGACCACAGCACAACTAGACTCAACAAGGATCCTGGAATCTTATTAGAGAGATACAAGGCCTGGTTACGTATACCCACTGCTGATTGGTTGGGTCAGGTGGCTTCTGCCCCCCCAGAAGAGAGGAATGGCCCCAAAGGGTGCTCAAACTACTTAGAGAGATCCTGCCTCAGTTCCGGTACACTACAACCCCCGAACACACCCACTCCGAAGCTCCAGCTAACAACTTCCACGGAAGCAAAACAAAAGCTGAAAACTTAGTGCCAGTGTCATAGGCGCTGACTCTGTGGGTGCTCCGGGGCTTAAGCACCCACCGAAAAAAAATAGGGGGCGCTCAGCACCCACCAGCAACAGTAGTTCCACGCCTGGCCCGGGGCTGGCCGCAGATCAGCTGTTCCACAGCCCCACCTGCTCATCAGCTGTTAGGAGGCCCCACCTGCTGATCAGCTGTTCCGCGGCCCCGCCCAGAAGCTGTTTGGCGGCCCCGCACTCAGTCCTCTCTGCCCCCTTCCCAATCACTCACTCTTAAGGCAGGAGGGGGCAGAAAGGAGTGAGCGGCGGGCGGGCGGCCTCGGGGGCGGGAGCAGAGAGGAGCAGGCGGGAGGCACTCAGGGCAGGCGCTCTTGGGAGAGGGGGCAGGAAGAGGTGGAGAGGGAGCGGGACATCGGGGGGAGGGGACGGGGCGGAGATGGGGCACCCGCCGGCAAAACCAAAAGTCAGCGCCTGTGGGCAGCGTGGTATCAACTGAGATGAATATCAAAATGAAACATTTGGAAGGGGACGGTGTTTGTATTTCCTTTACAAGCCCTGGGGTCTTCATCTTTGAAGCATGTCAGAATCAGAGGCGCAAAACACCAGGTTTTCCGAAGCGCTCAGCTCCCATTAAGGTGCCGAAATGAAGTAGCCGGCTTTTCAAGGGTACTCAGTACTAGGTCGGGGTGGGAACTGGCTTTCCTGGCCCGTGAAAACGTTTGACATTTTGAAAAATGTTCCCATCCCCAATCAGGATGAAAACGCAGGCATTGCAGTGTCTGACGTTCAGCCAGCACCTACGGTCCCTATATAATGAAAAGGGAGAGACGGGCACCTGAGAATGGGATCCACAGAAGCCAGCATGCTGGGCAAGAAGGGGTCAGTGTGAGCCCAGGGTTAGTAGAACTCGGGTTAGCAGACCTGGGTGTGTTAAACTAGGGCTTGCACGTCTACACTGCATTCGTGGGTCCGAGTCCAACCACCCATATCCCAGACTTCCAAGCGCCCTCCCAAAATGTGGCTATTCCAGCCCTTTGTTCATGGTGCAGTGTGGGGGACCCTGACTGTCCACTAAACTTGACTGTCCAGAGGACAAAGGACGTCAGCCCGTGGATTGTGGGATACTTTTGATGGACTCGCAGAGCAGAAGTCTGGTGAGGCTGCATCTACACTGCAAAGCAATAGGGCTTGAAACCTGGCTGGGTTCCTGGCTTGACTAAGGCTCTGACCCTCCACCCTCTTGGGATCCTAGGAGCCTAGGTCAGTATGATTTCCGTATAGACAGAAGAGGGGTGAGGCTTGAGTTTGAGTTCCAACCCTGGGCTTACACTGCAGGGTAGACATCCCCTCAGGGAGTTAGGTGCCTAAAATCTGGGCTTCATGGGGGGCACCTATCTCAGGAGTTAGGTGTGAGGCAGGCAAGGCTGGGTCTTTATAACCCATAGCCAAGTGGGTAGGGTCCTCCCCTGGACTGCGGAAAATCCCAATTCAATTCTCCCCTCTGGTTGATGAAGAACGGGGGCTTCCCACATCTTCGGTGAGGACCATAGAGTCATTCTCACTCTTCCTCCCCACCCCGATTTATATGCAACATGAAACAGCTCAGTCAAGAGACACCTGTTGGGATAACGGGGCCTACACGTCTACCCTGGTTTTGAGCTCAAATGTAAGTAGGCAAGCGACTGGTCTGGTTTTAAGTCACACAGTCCTGGTTTCGGAAAGGTTTGTCCCTGTCCTGTACCAGATGTAGTTCTCTCCGGGATCATCGTGGTGTAGCCTAAAGGGTGGTTTAGGTTAAGACATAAATAGAAGTTAAATTTGAGGCCCAAGTTAGCTTAAATGTAGAGGCGTATGGGAAACTGAAGGTGCTCGTATGAGAAAAGTCCAAGTTACATTGGAGACAGTGTTATGGGAAAGGAAGAGTTAGCAAGGGCAGGCTAACGGTTTATGCAAGAGGCCCCCATGCTAAAGCCTTATGTCACCATTATGTTTTGCTTATAATGGGTTTTAAACAAGGTTTTAATTAGTGTTTTTGAGAATTGTGAGCTGGTGGGTGCTTTTGAAGAGGTGTGTGTGTTTGGGGAGGAGGGGCGGGGACGCTCTGCCAGTTTAGGGAGGAGGCTATTTTCAGCATATTTATACACTTCTTTCATATTCTAGATATTGAATGTGTCTATCATCGGTATCTTTACTATTTTAATAATGATTCAATTGTTATGAACTATGTAATTACATTACCATGAATTACAGTGTATTAAGATCATTGCAATCACCTACAGGCTGTCTTCACTAATGTCCCAGTTTAAAGACATTATGTCTCACTGTAGCCTTCTGGATGAAACTGTCAGCAATCTTATTTGCATCTAGGTTCCCTGGTATTGACTTGATGCATGTTAGGACAGTTACATTATTCAGTTGTGTCTGTCCCACTGATGACTGGAGATAATTTTTAAATCTTCTGAAGCTGGAGAATTAGTTCAGGATGATACAGGCAAAGTGAGAAGGATTCGTATACATTTGCAGTACTCTGGAATCATAGTGCTTTCAGAGTACTGCAGATGACTCCAAGATCTCTTTCTTGATTGCTGACAGCTAATTTAGGCACCATCATTTTGCATATATAGTTGGGATTATGTTTTCCAATGTGCAGTGCTTTGCATTTAACATTGAATTTCATCAGCCATTTTGTTGCCCAGTCACCCACTGTGGTGAGATCCCTTTTGTAACTCTTTGCAGTTTGTTTTAGACTTAACTATCTTGGGTAATTTTGTATCATCTGCAAACTTTGCCACCTCACTGTTTACCCCTTTTTGCAGATCATTTACGAATATGTTGAATAGGACTGGACCCAGAACAGACCCTTGGGGGACATTGCTATTTACCTCTCTCCATTCTGAAAACGGACCATTTATTCCTACCCTTTGTTTCCTATCTTTTAACTGGCGTGCCTGGCAACGCTTTCAGGATCATCTAACGATCCCTAATTCAATTTAATGACAAGCCTTTTGTCATCTTAATCACCCTGCCTCTGTTTATAAACAAACTCCCGGCCCCAAGGGCAGAAGTTGTTAGCAGCACAGAACTCATCACATTCCACACTTAAGCTCTGGCCCCTGGGTGCCGAGCACCCAGTATCCCCCCGTGGGTGCTTGAGCTCCAGAGCACCCACGGAGTCAGCGCCTATGATTGTGAGTGTTTTATTAATAACTATATTGGTAATATGGGAAGGACATTGCTGCAGATGTTAATCTAAATAACGTGTAATATAAAGAGCCAATAAGAAGGTGGCGGAAACATAATTTGGGGAAAGGGCGGTTTCATGTTAATTAGTATTATAATAGAAAGTAAAAGGAGTCATTTTGTTCATTTGTGGGAGAGCTCCAATGAACAGAACGGCCATCTTGGGTCAGACCAAGGGTCCATCTAGCCCAGTATCCTGTCTTCCGACAGTGGCCAATGCCAGGTGCTTCAGAGGGAATGAACAGACCAGGGAAATTATCGAGTGATCCATCCCCTGTTGTTCAGTCCTGGCTTTTCGGGTTGCTGAACATTTTGTTTAATTTAGTTTTTGGTCAGCCCAACATGACGTTTTTCTCCCAGAATGGCCGACGAACTGCCAAATCAGTTATTCTCACAGTTCCACTGGGGACATGTCCCCTTCTCTTAGCCTAGATCTCTGTCACAAATCTACAGGATCGGTGCTCTGCCCTAGCTTTTAGAGCAGCTCTCCCCTTCAGTGTGCTAGACCCCCGCTGCGTCTCACTCATCCTGAGGGTGGGCCATGCGGCCTTACTGCCTCCTAGCCTGAGCTCTGGGCTCCAGCTCTCCTGCTTCACACCAGCCAGTCCGACTGAGACGGACTCCTGGGCAGAGACTTGGACGCTCCTTCAGGGGCCCCTGCACCTCAGCAGGTATTTGCACTGACACCCGGCAGTGTTTTCAAACCAGAGCAGGGTTCGTTGGTCAACTGGAACCCAGCCTCGAGAAGTCCTTAGGTTAGCACAGAAAAATACCGATTAACAGCACTGTCCATTCTCGTCAAGCCAGAGCAAACCACCACCCAACCTCTCTCTCGCTCTGTGACTCCTTAGTCCAGTGGTCCCCAAACTTTTTTGATCACCCCCCCACACACACCTGGTCCGCACCCCCCTGGGTGGGGGGTGAGTGGGGCAGGATTGAGGACGGGGAGCTGTGCTGTGGGGATGGGGGGGAGAGTGGGGTAGGACGGGGGAGCTACTGCTACCTCTCTCCACTGGAGCCCTTGCTGAGTGCTCCACCAGGCTCCAGCAGCAGCTGTTGCTCTTCCCAGCCTCTGGTGGCAGAGGCCAGTTACTGCAGGTAACTGGACTTTCAGTGTCCAGTCAGCAGTGCTGACCTGACAGTGCCATGTCCCCAAACCGGACACCTGGAAACCCTAAGCTGGGGCCGGGGGCCGCAGCTGGAGCTGGGAGGGGAGCCGCAGCTGGGGCTGGGCCCAAGGTGGGGATGGAGTGGAGCTGGGGGCAGAGTGGGACTGGGTGGCACTCCCTCCTGCCCCCCTGGGGGGGTTGGTCCTGCAGTGCCCCCCTGGATGTTACTCCCTGCCCCACTAGGGGGACGTGCCCCACAGTTTGGGGACCACTGCCTTAGTCAGTCCCAGGACGGAGCAGCCAGCTGCCCTACCGGGGACCTCCTAGGCAGGGCCATGCTGAGTTCACAACCCCACCTGCCAGAGCTACCCGCTACTGAGAGTCAATTGTCCAGAGCGTTCCCATTCTCCGTCTGAGGCCCGGGCTGATCTGGGCCAGTTTCAACCAGTTCCTTAACAAGCTATTCATGCCACCCAGACAGCGAGGTGACACACGCACACCTGTGTCTCCTGTGCTGTTCCAGGAGCAGTGTTAACCCTTTTGCCTCCACTGGGTAGCAATGCAATGTCCAGAGGGAAACTGAGGCATGCCTAGGCATCATAAAAATATTACACAAAATCCCCACCTTGTCACCCTGCCTTCCCTCCCTATTTCTGTCCACACCGCCAACCTCCCCTCCCATCGGTGAACTCCGCACCCCTCAGGATTGAGCCCACTGTGAGCCACGATTTTCAAAAGTGATTTTGGGTGCTCACCTATGGTGCTTCGGGGGTCATCTGAACTAAGATGCAAAGGTGCCATGTTAACTCGTTGGCATCACCCCCCCCCACACACACACACACACATCCAAACCCTCATCTAGACACAGCTTGATCCACACAAAGCCCTGAGCACCCGCCCTCTGAAAATCAGGCCACTCTGGGCTGGCAAGAACAGGGTTGTTAAATCCAGGGATGGACGGTAGCGAGGCCGGGGATGTGAAAGGGACTGCCTCAAGCTGCGAGGGCTCCCAGGATGGAGCAGCTATGGGGTTGCCAACCCTCCAGGATTGTCCTGGAGTCTCCAAGAATTAAAATTTAATCTTGAATTAAAGATAATATCATGTGATGAAACCTCCAAGAATACATCCAACCAAAATTGGCAATGCTAAGTAGCTGCCAAGGACCTATGAGTCTCTCAGACCACCATTGTTCTGCAGAGTAGATCAGGAGACCCTGTGCTGAGCAGGTGTTTGAGAACAGCCCCCAGCAGAGCACACGGGGCGTGCATGGAAGGAGACATGCAGTTGGTGCTCTGGATGGAAAGCAAGCTCTAATCAGAGCGTCCCTCTATTTCCCCCAGGAGTAGTGAGGTAAATCATGCCTTGATTCACAGCCTTTGACTGCAGTTAGCACCAGGGCAGGGTGGCACCCCACAGTCTATCAGGGGTGCATTTCCTCCTGGGCAACAAGAGCTGGTTTTCCATGCTGTCCATGCCATAGCATAGTTTATGTTGACTGCAAACAGTGAGATGCAACGTGTCACCTGCAATAGCCTTGTATGGACACTAGATGGCAGCTGCTTCTTGCTAGTGGTGCAAAGGATTATTAACTGGTTTGCTATTTCTCAGAGCCCTACGGGAAGGGAAATGTCTCTTCCTCTCGAAACTCTGCGATTTCGAAATGTGGTTTTGTTCCAAATTGGGAGAATTTTGAAATTTCCAGCAACATGAAAATTTCCAAAACAAAATTTGTTTCGGGTGAGTCGGACCGTTCTGGTTTAGTAA
Organism: Terrapene triunguis; assembly: GCF_002925995.2. Lineage (NCBI taxonomy): Eukaryota > Metazoa > Chordata > Testudines > Emydidae > Terrapene > Terrapene triunguis. Next base: position 17,424 of record NW_020716088.1, read on the forward strand.
CATCGAATTGTGCTGTTCCGGTTCGGAATGTTTTATTTTATATGTAACTTAGAGCTTAGTCTGTAAGTATAATCATATAGCATCCTAGCTAATGTGCTTTATAATAGAATAGACTGGAAAATAAATTGGCAAAGAAAAAGTCTTTTCGGAAGTATAGAGAGGGGTATGGCCAGGACTCGTCCCTCTCCGGGGTGGTGGGGGGACCACACCGGCTCGGTACTTCCTTCCAGTTGTTGATGGGGAATTAGCCTGGCCGCGGGAGTCTCTCGCCATGGCAGCAGCAGAGGCAAACACAGACAGTGATTCTCGCCCGGCCGCTGGTCGGCGAGCAATAGTGAGTCAAAGGCTCAGGTCGTCAGGCAGGAGCTGAGCAACAGTTATATAATTAGCAAGCCTGGGTCAGGGGACCTGCGTCAGGGCGGGGCAGCAAAGAGTCAATGGCTCAGGCCCTCAGGCAGGGCTGAGCAAACACAGGTGTAAGCAGAGGGCAGAGTCCGGGGCGGGCGGGGGAGCACACCGCCTCACTACACCCCCCCGCCCCCCCAAGTCTGTCTCCCGCTCATCGGGGCCAGACCCTTCCGTACCCCCCAGGTGGGACAGAAAGTCTGCATTCGCGTGGTCCTTACCTGCCCTATGGCGAACAGTAAAAGCATAGGGTTGTAGTGGCGGGTACCAGCGCGTTATTAGCGCATTATTATTTCTCATTTTGGCCAGCCACTGGAGCGAGGCGTGGTCAGTGACCAACGTGAACGGGCCCCTTAGGAGGTAGTAATGCAGGGCATCACAAGTCCATTTAACTGCAAGGGCCTCCTTCTCTACCACCACATAGTTCTTCACCGGGTAGGCTAGTTGAGGAGCCAGGCCGACCACCATCAGCCACGTGACCCAATCCACGGTTAGCCGGACTTGGGCACTGGGGTAGGGCCGTACATCACCGTGGATGCATTGCAGCCGAATCATCCCCAAGTGCGGGTCAGCCGGGAGGCCTAAACTTTGGTGGATTAGCATCTGGCCGCAGCCTGACTCAATCAGGGCCAGGGTCAGGCAATCCCCGAAGACTACTGCCACCGTAATCTTGGTGGGGTGCGGCTGTCAGGCGCGGGTTTCTCCTGCGCAAACATGACCGAAGCTGCAGTCTATCTCGGTGCAGTCATGTTGCAGGTGTCCGTATTTCCCGCAGGAGAAACAGGGTCCGAGTTCTGGATGCCCAGGCTGGGCGGATGCTCCCACTGGGCCCCTTGGGGGGCTTCGATTGGTCCCCCTGATCCCTGGCTCAGGGGGCACTGGGGCTTGTCGAGCCGGCACCTCTGGACGTCTATACTGGGGATCCTGGGCCCTGCGAACGGTTTTGCAGTTTGGTCCAAGTGCTCCCCTTCTTCTCTGGGTTAGGGCACTCGGGCCCTGGTGAGTGGGCTCAAATCGCCGGTGCACCCAGGGCTTCAGCCACACCGCAAGGAAATCCTCCATCGGAGTGATGGCAGCCAACATCGCAGGCTGATGGCGAAAGACCCAGGCCCTTCCTTGCGGTGGGAGGATGCGGACGAATTGTTCCATAATAACTTGCTCAGTGAGCTTGTCTGGGTTCGCCTCTCGGGCTGTAGCCACCACACGCCTCCCTCAGCTCTTGGGCCACCAACTGGGGTCGGGCGCCCATAGGGTAGGTCAGACTCTGGAACCGCTGCCGGAAGTTTTCCAGGCTGACGTCCAAGGCATCTAGGATCACTGCCTTTACCCGGGTGTAGTCCCGTGCCTCCTCCGTCGATAGCCTGCGGTACACGGTTTGGGTGGTTCCGGTCAGATACGGGGCCAGGAGGGTGGCCCATTGCTCTCAGACCCACCCCACGACTAATTCCACCCTCTCAAAGGTCACGAGGAAGGCCTCGGGGTCATTGTTGGGGCCCATCTTGGTCAGCCGGATCGGCACGGCTACGCTGGACGGCCCAGCGGCGTCTCCCGGCTGGGGCTCCGCAGGATGGGGGAGCAGAGTCGCCAGCTGCTGCAGGCATTGCTGCTGGTGGTCCCGGCTCTGGCGTCCCGGCTCCAAAACCAGCTGTTGCTGCTGTTGGAGCTGGTCTGCCTGCTGCTGCTGCTGGCTCTCGGCCAGGAACTTAATGAGCTTGTCCATGTCCACGGTCGTCCTGGGCACATTCCTCCTCAGACCCCGTCTCACAGGGACCGGGGGACCGCTGCCCACATTCTCCACCACGTGTACAGGGGTATGGCCGGGGCTCGTCCCCCTCTGGGGCGGCGGGGGACCATACCACTTCACTATTTCCTTTCAGTTGTGACAGGGAATTAGCCTGGCGGTGGGCGTCTCTCACCGCGGCAGCACCAGAGGCAAACACAGACAGTGCTTCTCGCCCAGCCCCTGGTCGGCGGGCAATAGTGAGTCAGTGGCTTAGGTCCTCAGGCAGGAGCTGAGCAACAGTTATATAATTAGCAAGCCCCAGTCCTGGGTCAGGGCAGAGCAACAGAGGCCTGGTCTACACTAACCCCTCAATTCGAACTAAGGTACGCAACTTCAGCTACGTGAATAACTTGCCGTGGTCCAGACGCGGCAGGCAGGCTCCCCCGTCGACTCCGCGGTACTCCTCTCGCCGAGCAGGATTACCGGAGTCGACGGCGAGCACTTCTGGGTTCGATTTATCGCGTCCAGACAAGATTGCTTGTCGCCAAACCAGCGCGTAAGTATAGACAAGCCTGCAGGTAAACAACCAGCTCAGGCTCTCAGCTCAGAAGGACCTGGGAGAGGGGGAGACGGCCACCCACAAGCTGGGTGGCAGGGGGGACGCAGGCCCACCCACTCCACTGCATCTCAGCCCGGGGCCCGAGCAGTGGCAGAAGTCCTGCTGCTGCGTCAGTGGGGATTCTGGCCACAACACACTGACATGGGCTCTGGCAGTGCTGCAGCCAGACTAGGGTCAGCTGCCCCCGGGCTACTTCCACACTCCCCCTCTGGAGGTATCTGGGTCCAGACGGTGTCCTCCAGGGGGACAAGCACCGTGGGCTCCTCAGGGTAACTGGCGAAGGGCAGGGTGGACAGGTCCTCCGAGCTCTGGTCGGCGTCAGGTGTCAGCAGGTCAGGCCAGTCTTTGGGTCCGTTGCCAGTTGCTGGGGTCTCCCAACCAGAAGCTAGGGCGCAGGTGTCTGGCCTCTCCAGCAGCTGCTCCTTCAGTGAGCTCTGGGGTTGGGCTTTTATACTTCCTGTCCTGCGCCTTGACCTCTGGGGGGCGGGCGCAGGACTCGCTTGCTCCGCCCACTCTGGTTTCTGGAGGGGCTCGTCCCTCTCCAGGGTGGTGGGGGAGAACACTGCCTCGCTACAGGAAAGAAAAAGGAAACAGCACAAAATTTCATCCGAATCGACACAATCCCAGTTTCCGTTTCAATGAAACTGCATTTTCCAGTCGAAAACTGCGCCATGAGACGTTTTTTGAGCAGCTCTATTATTTAGCATTATTTTTATGGTAGCACTTACAAGCCCCAATCATGGACCAGCACCTCATAGCGCTAGGCGCTGTACATTGTATATTAAGTGTGTTACCGTAGCATCTAGGAGCCCCAGGCATGAACCAGGATCCCATTCTGCTAGCTCCACTTCTGAGGAGGGGCGTGTGAGATCTCTGCAGGAGAGGAGAGAACGTCATACGGCCAAAACCTCAAACCCTCCCCCCAGCAATGGCTACATGTGCGAGACAGGCAATCACATTTGCAAACCCAGGGTCGGACTTGCTTCCCAAGTGAGACGCCATAAAAACAAATACACCCAGAACACAAGGAAACGCTAGCTGAACCCTTGTCCGTCCAAGTTATGGGAGACTTCAAAAACAATGGTAATAGCCTGGGAGCCCCCAGCCATGGGTCAGGACCCGATTGTGCTACGCGCTTTATGTTATTTATTAGATGTATTACGGTAGCACCTAGCAGAACCAATCATCCCTTGAGACCCCATTGTGCTCCCTGCTGTATGTTATTTATTAGGTGTAGTACATTAGCACCAAGGAGCCCCAGTCATCTCCTGAGACGCCATTGTGTTAGGTGCTGTACAAACTCAAACCAGCTCCATCTCACCCCGGGATCTCCATTCCCCCAGCCCTGAGAACGTCCAATACCGCAGAGCAACCTGCAAAGACACGGCAGATGATTCCTCCATTGCAGGTGTGATGCTGGCAGACCAGGTCCCAGCTCGTGCCAAGGTCCGCGTATCTCAGCTGAACTGTGACGAATACCGAGCTGGGCTCAGTCTGGCTCACCTGGGCGTTGGCGCTGGTCACGCAGGTATTAGAATTCCAAACATCTGTTTAGGGTTTAGACGTTATTGAGTGTTTGTGAGTTGCTGGGAGCATTAATCTCACTTATAGCATCTGTACCCCATAATGTACAGGAATATTTGAGCATCACAGTGCAAATCACTGGACAGGAGAGAGACATTAACTAGTGGGAAGGGCTGATCTCCAACAGAAGGTGTCACATCCTGCCCAACAAGAAAGGTCCATTGACACCAATGGAGCATTGTGGGTCATTAAAGAGGACAAAAGCCATTGGTTATTCTGCCCTCCCTCCTCCCCCATGAAGATGAATCATGTAAGTGGATTCCTCCCATCAGTGGAGTTTGCACAGGGCAGGAAGGGGATGAAAATCCCTGACAAGAAGCTACTGGATCTCTATGCAGCTTGGACTCTGGGGGACAAGGTTTTCAAGCCATAAGCAAGAGATCCCCAGCTGCTTAGCTCTGGTTAGCCTTCAAGGCGACATAGAGGTTGCTTATTAGAGAAGCTTCGGTTACCTTTGGAAATTTAAGATTGTGACTCCTTTGTGTATCTATGTTCACCTGCTTCAACCTTCAAAATAAGTCGTGTTTCCTGTTCCCAGTTAATCGATCTGGACATAGTTTATTATAGGATTGGCTACAAGCGTTGTCTTTGGTGTGAGATCTAAGGTGCAATTGACATAGGGTAAGCGTCTGGCCCTTTGGGACTGGGAGTAACCTGAATATTTTTGTGATTCTTGGTGTAAAGAACCTTCTGTCCCCAAGACAGGCTGAGCTGGGTGGCAGACAGATCGGAGGACCCGGGGGACTATCGGTGGCTCCATGTTAAGGCTGGTACAGGCCTGAAGAGGTTACATGGGACAATTGGTTGGGGATAGCTAATTATAGAGCTCACAACCAACTCAGGGTTTGTGCCCTGCTTCCTGACAGTCTGTCCGGAGATCAGCACCAAGGAGTTTGCAATGGGGCTGTAAACCTGGTATTTGGTTCCCAGGTGCAGCTCCTGTCAGCCAGGGGAGCAGAAAGAAGGGCTGGGAGCTCGGTCCCCCATCATGTGCCAGGTGCCCCCAATGCCTGGGGGATCCGGGCTGTCTGCTCAGGGGATCCCCGCCCAGGGAGCAGGGGATGGGGGTTCTAGGGATGGGGAGGGGAACACTCGGGAGCTCTGTACCCAGTAAAATCCAAGCTGCCACGCACCCTGCCAGCTGGGAGCCAGGCTCGAGGAGGGGCTGCCCTTGGGGACCCAGCACCTCCAGGGGACGACATGAGACACCCCACACACGGATGGAGATGGGAGACCCGGATGCCCGGACAGAGACGTGAGGCCCCAGGATGCTCAGAAGCTTTATTGGTGGCAATCGCAGGGCAGAGAATCAGCAAAAAGCATCACCCGCAGAATGGAACAACCCCAAAGCAGCCCCCAGTGACAGAGCCCCGTGCTCCGAGATCCCCATTGCCCCACCTTGTCTATGGTCCATGCCTAGGAATCCCCCCACCACCATCTCAGTAAGGGGCTCCCCCCTCTCATGCAGCCCCATCATACAGTCACTGGCCACAATGTGCCCTGCTCCCATCCACTGCCCCCTCCCACTGGCCTCATGCAGGGATGGAGGCTGAGTTCTAGATCCGAGTTTTGAGCTCAATGGGTGACTCTGTGGGTTCTAGACTGCAGCTGAGAGACCCCCAGGGATGGGGGCCATGTTCTCGACTGGAGCTTGACACGCACTGCAGGGGGTGAAGGTTTAGAACGGAGCTTGAGGTGCACTGGGGGGATAGCAATTCTGGATTGGTGCACACTTGGTGCACATCTAGGGATGGGGTTCTAGATGGGAACACACTCTGGAAGGGGTTCTAGGTTGGCACATACATGTGGATCGAGTTCTAGATCAGTGCGTGCCCAGGAATGGGGTTCTAGATTGGAGCGCACCCATGGATTAGGGCTCTAGATTGGAGCAGACATCAGAGCGGGGTTCTGGATTGGAGCTTGGTGCCTGGTTGGGACGTGTTTCTTTTACACTCAGCGAGCCAGAAGCACATGGGCAGCGAGGGAGGCCAGTGGCAGAAAGAGCTGTATGCGGTTCCCGGCCCCGTTCCGTATCTTCCCAGCCAGGCAGGGGTTGTTTTCGGGGTCCGTCGCAGCGCAGTCCTGGCAGCCGTTGTTGTCGCAGCGCAGCAGGGGCACGTTGTGCAGCCGGTGCCAGGCCTGCAGCAGGTCCTGGCGGGTCACCACGGGCCACGTATCGTTGCGGAAGATCCTATGGAAGACAAAGGCCTTGTAGTTGTTGTCGAAGTCCGAGAAGGCATCGCTGGTCATGCCGAGGATGTTGTAGGGCCCGTTTACCACCAGGCACATGCTCGTGCAGGGCGAGTTGAAGGTGAATAAGATCAGGCAGCAGTTCGGTGTGCAGGTCCTGGCCTTGAGCTGGGCCACCAAGCTGTTCTGGCCCCCGTTGAGCAGACGCCGCTCGCTGTGCTCCCAGTGAGTCCTCTGAGATTTAGGCCGGGCAGCTACGATAGGCCAGTTATTCGGGATGTACTGGCTACCTTGCTTAGCGAGCGCCTGATTCATGTCATTCAGGGCTTCCTTGGGCAGCTGCTCCTGCAGGTTGGTGGGTTGGTCACACTTCTCACGGGGCAGGCTCACGACGAAGGCATATTGAAATTCACCTAGTGTGAGGGGCCTGAGAGGGAGCAGAGCACAGCGGGGTCAGAGGACCCAGGACTCAGCCAGGAGATGCCAAGTAAAAGTGAGAGAAATGGGAATAGGCCCCCAAATACCCTCCTACCACAAGGCTTCATCTCCCCCTGCACCCCAAAATCACCTCTCCCAGCTCAGGTCCCCATCTCCCCCCTGCACCCTCAGAATCACCCCTCCTGGCTCTGGGCCCCATCTCCCCCTTACAAACCAATAATCACCCCCTCCCATATCCAGGCTACAGCTCTCTCTGTACCCCTAGAATCACCTCTCCCATCTCCTTCCAGATCCCCCACAATCAGCAACTTCCAGATGTGGGCCCAATCTCCCTCTGCTCCCCCATAACCTCCCCTCCCAGCCGTAGGCTCCATCTCCCCACAGAACCCCCAGAATCACCTTTCCTCATATCTGGGCCCCACCTCCTACACCCTGAGGATCACCCCTCCCAGCTGTGGGCTCAGTCTTCCCCCTGCACCCCCAGAAACACCCCCTCCTAACCATGGGCTTCATCTCCCCCTGTACCCCCATTATCAGCCCCTCCCAGTTATGGTCTCCATCTCCCCCTGCACCCCCAGAAACACCTCACCTCTGAGCTTCATCTCCCCTTGCACCCCCATTATCTGCCCCTGCCAGTTTTGGTCTCCATCGCCCCCTGGACCTCCAGTATCACTGCTCTCCCAGCTCTGGGCTCAATTTCCTCTCTGCACCCTCAGAATCCCCTCTCTCCAAGACTAAGCTAATAATCTAAGTCAGGGGTGAGTTCACCAAGCATGTTGGGTGCTTTCTAACTATGGTCAGTGTCTGGGCAGACCCGGACACAATGGGCCCCCCTGACCTTGCTGGTTGTCCCTACAAGCCGGTGGGATCCAACCAGGGCCCTTCTCTGCTGCTCTTTGCAGCTGGGCTACAGGGGCAGGGAAGGACAGAGACAAACCCCAGGCCGGTCACTCACTGGTTCACATGATCCACAATCACTTTGAGTGCGGCCGGGTTGATGCTCCTGGTGGTCTCTGGCCCGAAGCAGAGGAGAAGGGGCAGCAGCAGGAGTCCAGCCCTGGGCATCCGTCCCGGCACCTGCACAGAACTCTGAGCATCAGTACCCCTAAGCCTGGGGCACAAACCCAGAGCCTCCAAACCCACATCCCCTAGCCCATGCTGGGCTCCCAACAGAAGAGGGGGCAGTGGGACTCCCTGGGGCTCCCTGGGGCATTGGAGGAATTGGGAAGCAGGGAGGACTCTGCTGAGGTGCCGTGGGGCAGGATAGATGGGTGGCAGAGGGGACTCCCTGAGGGAGGGTGGATGTGGGGTGCAGAGGGGACTCCCCTGGGCCTACATGGGGCAGAAGGAGGTGAGGGACGGGGAAAGTCATCAGGGTTTCTATGGGCAGGAGGGAGGTGGGGGGCAGGAGGCACTCCCCTGTGGCTCAATGGGTCAAGGGGACTCTCCAGGGCTCCGTGGGGCAGGGGTAAGTGGGGGTTAGAGGGACTCACCTGGGGCTCCATGGTGAGCGGTGAAGGGTCCGTGTCTCCGCTGACAGTTGCTCACACCCACACCTGGTGCAACAGGCTCCCAGACAAGCTTTTTATAGCACTTCCGCGGGCAGCTGGGAAGGGCCGGGCCGCTCTCCTGCTGGCCCCACCGACCGGGAGAGGCTTTAGGGCGGGGACTGATCCAGGGGAAAGGGAACAGGATGGATATTTGCATATTGGCTCTCTGAGAACTTCCTCCTGATCCCAGATCGATGCAAACTTTGGCAAATTATCTCCCTGGGCTGGGCACGCCACAAACAGCCCTCAGGAAAGTTTATGACACCTCTGCGGTCAGTGCTCAGACACTGTATGGAAAGGCAAAGTCACGTCCATGTCAAGGAAATCTGGGGCCAGATCTCTGTGACACCCCAGAGGAACGCCCTGTAACCCCCATATTCCTCATTTATATATAATTGTGATATTGCATATAAAGCATGCCTTGTAAGGTATCATGGGAAAGGTTATGATCTGCTGAAACCCATTGCTCCATCTAAATACGTACATCGTTAATGCATATGAAGTTATGAGATTGTGTTGTATGCTTGTCACTAAAATATGCTGTGGGTTTGTGAAGCACCCAGACAGCTCCCCAAAGACAATATCCCCAGACAGGGGGATAACCAACACCCGGGCGGGTGTCAAACAACCATCAACAGCCATTGTCCAGCAAAAGAGCTACAATTCAATGACCCACTTGCATGAGGCCACACCAGGGGAATTGCTCAACCTTGCCTGGGGACTCAGCGATGCCCACCAGACATGCCTGGACTTGTGCTCTCCAAGCTCATGGACAAAGGGTATCAAACAGAACACAGTGGCCTCACACTTCATCTTTTCTCCTCCCCCCACCTATGCTGCAAGCAACAAGGACACTGAGAAGACTGAAGACTCCAACAGAGGAGACTGGCCCAGGTTTAAGGGACAAACCTGTGTACTATGAACTGCAATATCCAGTGGGGTGAGAAAAACTGCTTAATCTAGATGTTGCCCAGTCTAATAGGGTTGAGAGTTTAGACTGCGTGCTTATATTTTCTTTTATTTTGGTAACCACTCTGACTTTTTACCTATCACTTATAATCACCTAAAATCTATCTTTTGTAGTCAATAAATTTATTTAATTGTTTATCTTACTAGTAGTTTGCCTGAAGTGTCTGGTAAATCTGCTCAGGTTTGCAAAGGGCTGGTGTATATCTACTTTCCATTGATGAAATGGTGACCCAATTAATAAACTGGCAGCATTCATGCAACCTAGCTGGGTGTAGGGCTCCACATGCTATTGTGCTGAGTGATCACAGCACATGGAGGGGTTGCTGCTTGTCACTAGCAAGGCATTGTGAGAGACAGCCCAGGCTGGAGAGAGATAAGGGGGCACAGTGGTCCCACGGGACCCAGGCTGCACCTTGGGGATCCCGTCACAGTGACACAGCGAGCAGGGTGAAATACACAGCTTGTTGTACTGAGCAAATTCGCACTTCATACACTGGTGTAAAGATTTTAAGTGAGGCTTTAAGTGGGGTGGCTAAGGACAGCCAGGAGGAGGCTACCGGTTTGTTATTTTCTGTTTGCTTCTTTCGGGAAAGAGAAGTAGGGACAGAAAAGCAGGAAAATGAGGGAAAGCTGTGAAGTGATTGCGAAATTGGAGCTTTTAAACTGCAGGTTGCAGAAAAAGAGAGAGAGCTCCAGACACTATTGGAACTGGAAGAACTGGAGATAAAGGAGAAGCAGGAGGGAAGAGAAAGAGAGCGGGAAGAAAGAGAGAGAGAACCAACCGGACCTGCTAGAGACCAGAACCGGAACCCACCGACCCCAGCGATTCCCATCACTCCAAAAATCCACAATTGGATCCATTTATGTCCTGCATACAATAACAGATGATATTACTGAATATCTGACTGCCGTAGAAAGGCTGTGTACAGTGCATGAAATCCCTGACGCCAAGAGAGTGCTATGGAAGCAGGGAAAGAAAGAGAGGGTTTAAGTGCAACCATTTAAGTGTCAGGGCAGGTCTTCACTACAGGGGGGGGGGGGGGTCAATTTAAGATACGCAAATTCAGCTACACGAATAGCGTAGCTGAATTCGATGTATCGGAGCCGACTTACCCCGCTGTGAGGACGGCGGAAAATCGACCTCCGCGGCTCCCCGTCGATGGCGCTTACTCCTACCTCTGCTGGTGGAGTAAGCGTGACGATTCGGGAATCGATTGTTGAGTCCCGAAGAGACGTGATAATTCGATCCCCGAGAGATCGATTTCTACCCGCCGATTCAGGCGGGTAGTGTAGACCTAGCCTCAGAGACAGATCAACTGTTCTGTCAAATCTTAGCCTAATATCGCGAGACCTGTAGAAGCAGGGCTCACATCAGAAGCGAGTGGAAAACAGCAGAATAGTCAGTGTGACCTAGCCTTGAGATATATAAATGCTTGTGTGATTTTGCTTGTACTTTGGAGAAACTGAGGCAGAGATGCTCTCTGTCAGCTGTGTTCTTCCCTTGCAATTGCATGTCCTGAATAAAGCTGTCTCTGATTTTGTTGCTTCCAACCTGAGAGTGGAGTTCATTTCTTCCACAGTGCCTAGCCTGATTAATTGGTAAATCTCTGAATGTATTCAATGAAATGCCTATTGAAGATGCTTTAGACTATTGTAAATTCAAAAACACTCTTGCAGAGGTTTCAGATTACCCTGAAAGGTATAGAGTTAAATTTAGGAATCATAAGAGGGACATTGGTATGAGGTGGGTGAGGATCCCTGTGAATCTGTCACACAGGGAAACAGGGTGCTTCCAAGTATGGGAGGGGCTGAGACTAGCTCCTTTCCAGCAGAAGGCAACATGCCCTCAGGTGCAGGGGCAGGAGAGATATTATCAGTATTAAGGAAACTGTCCCAGCTGTTAGCTAGAAGAGTTTTGATGATGAAAAAGGGACGGACCCCTTCCTAGGGAGCACAGAGAAATGTGCTTTAGAGGGGGGCCCCGGGGTACAGGAATGTCTCCTCATTGGTCACTTGGGAGAGGTTGCCCAGGACCAAATAGGTGAGTCAGCATCTGTGCACCCAGACCATCAGCCCATGAGCCAGGTTTTGAGAGGGAACTGTGTAACTGACCTCCTGGAGGGAAGCAGTCACACAGCTGACTTCTCAGGGACAGAGAAAGTGGTGGCGGAGGGCACCCCAATCCAGGTCCCAGTTTGTCAGGATGCTATTTCTGTAAGGTTTTTGGAATGTAACTGTGTCTCTTCATCAAGATGCAGCTCCAATTCCTGTGATGACAGAGGAGTTGAAACCAGGAAATTGCCAGGTGGTAGTTGATGAGAAGGACCGTCCTTAGCCATAGGCAGAATAGGCGGTTGCCTAGGGGCTGGTCTACACTGGGGGGGGGGGGGGGGGAAATCAATCCAAGATACGCAACTTGAGCTACGCAAATAGCATAGCTGAAGTTGAAGTATCTTGGATCGAATTACCTGGGGTCCACATGGTGCGGGATCGACGGCCGCGGCTCCCCCGTCAACTGCACTACCGCCGCTCGCTCTGGTGGAGTTCCGGAGTCGACGGTGAGCGCGTTCGCG
>NW_020716089.1:0-21146 GCF_002925995.2 Terrapene triunguis
ACAGACACACACACAACCTCCCGCAAATTCTCCTTTGCACAGACACATACACACATCCTGTACATTCTCTCTCTTGCAGTGACTCACACACACACAAAATGTCCTGGACATTCTCTCTCTCACACACACACACAATCTCCTGCAAGTTCTCTTTTGCACAGATGCTCACACACGATCTTGCAAACTCTCTCTTTCTCTCGCACTCCACCACATTATCTCGCTACTTTTCTCTCTCTGCCCCTCTCTGTCTCACACACAGTTTCCTGCAGATTCTCTCTCTCACATGCAACACACTCCCTTTGCTTTGACACACACATTCTCGGGCAGACTTTTGCCCTTTCTGCACTGGCTGGGCATGGAGCTGTGAGCCAGCTGCTGCACCACCAAAAAGGGAGGTTGGGGGTGACATGGACTCCGTGGGAGGGAATTCTGGCTGAATCTTCCTGAACCCCCCCAGAGCAAAGCTAACGTGCTCCTCCTAGTGTCCAGCTAGCTCTCCTGTGTCTAAGGGTATGTCTACACTACGAGAGTAGTTCGATTTTAGTTAAATCGAATATGTGCAATCGATATTAGAAAGTCGAACGTGTGTGTCCACACTAAGGACAGTAATTTGACTTTGTCAGTCCACACTACCGGGGAAAGCGTCGACATTGGAAGCAGTGCACTGTGGGCAGCTATCCCACAGTTCCCGCAGTCCCCGCTGCCCATTGGAATTCTGGGTCGAGCCCCCAATGCCTTCTGGGGGAAAAAAATGTCTCGAGGGTGCTTTTGGGTAACTGTCGTCATCCAATTGTCACTCCCGCCCTCCCTCCCTCCTTGAAAGCGCCGGCGGGAAATCAGTTCGCGCACTTTTCTGGTCAGTGACAGCGCGGACGCCACAGCACCGCGAGCATGGATCCCGCTGCGACCATCGCTGCAGTTGTGGCCGTTGTCAATGCCTCGCAGCTCATCATGCACCTTTCACAGAGGCAGATAGAGAGAAATCAGGCGAGGAGGCTACGGCAGCGGAGTGAGGACCTGAACTCCGAGAGTAGCACACGCCTGTCAGAAACCACGACACCCAGCGCCGAGGACATCACGTTTGCAATGGGACATGTGGATTTTGTTGAACGGTGATTCTGGCCCGGGAAACAAGCACGGACTGGTGGGACCGCATAGTGCTTCAGGTCTGGGATGAATCCCAGTGGCTGCTAAACTTTCGCATGCGGAAGGGGACTTTCCTGGAACTTTGTGAGTTGCTGTCCCCTGCCCTGAAGCGCAAGGACACCCGCATGCGAGCAGCCCTGACTGGTATTTACTTGGAGAAGCTTACTGACTTGCTGTGATCTCAGCGAAACCAATATCCCCATCGTTATAGCAGCTTGCTGCGTGCTCCACAATCTCTGTGAGAGCAAGGGGGAGACCTTTATGGCAGGGTGGGAGGTTGAGGCAAATAGCCTGGCTGCTGATTACGCCCAGCCAGACAGCCGGGCGATTAGAAGATCCCAGCGGGACGCGCTGTGCATCCGGGAGGCTTTGAAAGCCAGTTCCAGGACTGAGCAGGGTACCCAGTGACTTTTAAGTTTGTGGACACAGAAGCTGAACTTGCCCCCGTTTCTTTACCCAGTTACCCCCTTCACCCCCTTCCCAAAAAATAAAATCTGTTCTGTTTTGCTAATGAACACCGTTGTCTTCATTACTGTTTTCGCGGGAATGTTTTAAACCTGGGTTTAGTGTTGTGATGCTAATGATGCTTCTAAACTGCCCTCCCCCGCCACAAAGTCACAGAGCAACCCCGCCCCCCCCCCACAGAACATGAAAGCCACCTCCCAGACTGACCAGCGTAACTAGTCACTGCACTGTGTATGTGCCCTGCTGCTGGGCCTGCCCCCTGCTAAAGGTGACTGTCCTGTCTAATTACCAAGCCCCTTCCCCCCCCTTCAGACAGACTCTCCTCCAAAAGAAGAGGATGGAAACAGTAATGAACAGAAACGTATTTTTTATTAACAACCACACATGGAACGGGGGGGGTGAAACTTGGACGGGGTCTTGTGTGAGGCGGGTAGGAAAGGACTTTTCAGATTTTGGGGAATGAGAGCCTTCTACTGCTATAGCTGTCCGCTGGGGTGGAGTGAAAGTTTTCACGGCCCCTGCTGCCCCTCCGTGTTTGGACTTTGGGTGAGGGGGGTATGGGACTTGGTGGCGGGGCAGGGCGGTTAGAGAGAGACTGCAGCGGGGCTCTCTCCTCCTGCCTCCGGTCCTGCAGAACATCCACAAGGCAGCGGAGGGTGTCCGTTTGCTCCCTCATTAGTCCAAGCAGCGTTTGAGTCGCCTGCTGGTCCTCCTGTCGCCACCTCTCCTCCCGTTCCATGTTTGCCCGGTGCATTTGGGACAAGTTCTCCCTCCACTGTGTCTGCTGGGCTGCCTGTGCTCGGGAGCATCCCATTAGCTCAGCAAACATATCTTCCCGTGTCCTCTTCTTTCTCCTCCTAATGTGCGCTAGCCTCTGGGCAGATGTGGCTGTGGGAATTGGAAAAAGGGAGTGAATTCCTGAGACAGATCAATGTATCTGTGAACAGAGAACATAGTCTTGCTCTGTGAACAAGACCATGCAGAGCACCTATCACACGCGCACTGAGGACAAGGTTGAATTTTCGGCCCTCGCCTACAGTGCCTGCGGTCTTGCTGTGGTGAGCTGAGGAGCGGGGCAGGACACCGGACTTTGTCTAGCTGGCAAACATGGTAAGCCGTAGACTTGTGGCTGCTTAAAACTTTAAGAGTGGCACTGGCCTCCTTTCACATAGAAAGCAATGCGAGTCTCTGCTGGCAGCAATCCTGCAAGCATGAACTCTGCCCCTGTCCCAGCCCCTCGCAGCTGTAAACCACGTGGCTGTAAACCGGCGGTTGCAGTTCTGTAAAGGAACGGGCAAGCAGTCCCAATATTAACTTTCCCCTACCTAATTCACAGCAGGGAGTCATGCCAGACATCACCCTCCTGAGGGTCTCGGAGAGCCAGAAGGAGAAGATGCTGCGGGACAGCCTGCAGAAACCGGGGCCATTTGCTGCTATGCTCTGCAAGGCCATGATCCCCGAATACTTGCTGGCGTTGTGGCAGGGAAACGTGTCATACCACGGGGGGCCTAATAAGCTCTCCCTGCCCAGGAACCTGCTCATGCGGCTGGAAAAACACCTGCAGGAGGCCTATGAGGAGTTCTCCCCGGGGGATCTCGCCTCTATCCCCGGACACATCGACCAGCTTTTGGGTTAGGTGCCCTTGGAGGGACAAAAGAGTGGAGCGTCTTGGGCAGTGTAATCATAAAGCGGACATTGTTGAATTTTCTTAAAATGGTTCGGACTATACATTGAAGCGGCCAAAGACACAGTAATCATGATACCCTTTGTTCAGATTCCCCTTTTTGTTGCACTTTCCTGTTTACATGTTTAGAAGCACTTTACCCATTGTTAATATTTCAAATCTTCCTGTTCTGTTATAAATAAAAGTTTACATACTTGAAAGCACTTTAGCTATTGTTAATATTTATGTAAGCAGAGTCAGGATGAACTCTACCCTGACATCTGGTGGTGAATTATGGCGAGTGTGGAAAAGAACTCCAGGGGCTGATCTTGTTTGCATAGGCACACCCACTCGCCTGGCATGGAACACAGCAACTGAAAGTGGTTACTTTGGCTGGTGTGGGACCCCCAGTTTCTCTATTATTGGGGCAGGAAGAATAAAGTTTTGTTACCCTGATTCTGTGAATCAAGGCCAGTGGAACTGTTGTATGACAGAAGGACTGAGTGAGTCCTTCACCATTACCTAAGTAGCACTTGCTTGACAAGGGGCATGGGTTACAAAACCCAGTGAATTGAGAGAGGATGGGGACAGGTATGTGTACCTGATGGTATGGGCCCCCTCTGAGGGTTTGAAACACCGATTGCACTGCCTCCTCTCTCCACTGTTGAATATCAGAGCGAACTTTGATTCCCTTAGGAGTCTAGTTACAGGCTGCTGAGCTGAATTCACTTTGGGCCAATGGTGCACCAGCACTGGGGCTCCCCTACTATACTATGAGCTGAAATCACAAAAGAGCTGATGTTATTAAGAGCTGAGATCACTGAGGCTGTGTTAACTAGTGGGGGAGCCTGAAGCTATACTGCTCAGCAGCTGGCGGAGCAATTTGTGGGGACGACTGGAGGAGCAGCGAGCGGCGTGGAGCCTTGCGGGGCCGGTTGGAGTGGCCCAAGGAACGGTGAGCAGAGCTGTTTGCGGGGACGGCTGGAACGGCTCACAGGTCGGTGAGCGGAGCGGAGCAGCTTGTAGAGCGGAGCAGTTCGTGGGATGGCAGGAAAGTGGACTGGCTCGTGGTAAAGGCTGTGGCGGAACCCCCACGGAGAAACAAACGGCTGGCCAGCCTCGGATCACGTAAGGTGCCCCTTAACACCCTGCGTGCCCCCCCCCTTTTACTCTGGGGCTGCACTGACCAGGGACAGAGACTTTGGGGGTTGTTGGACTTTTGGGACTTTGGGTGGTTGCTGGACCCAAGAGACTTTGGGGGTGTTGGACTTTGGGGACTCTGGGTGATTTTTGGGTTGCTGGATTCAAGAACCAAAGGGAAAAGACACAGCCCAATTTGCTGGGGTGGGTTTTGCTCATGGTTTGTGTTATGAATCCTGTTTGTGGTGTTTTTCCAATTTTATGCTGATGTCGTTTACCTCATGTTATTAAACATTTTCTGCTACACTCAGACTCCGTGCTTGCGAGAGGGGAAGTATTGCCTCTTAGGTGTACCCAGGGGGGTGGTATGTAATTGTCCCAGGTCACAGGGTGGGGGCTCGAGCCGGTTTTGCATGGTGTTATTGAAACGGAACCCCTAGATACAGAACCCGGCCCTTGTTGCTGCCAACTTAGATGGGCAGAAGGGTTACATTTAAAATATGCAAGTTCTGTTATAAATAAATGTTAAGATATTTAAAACACTTATTGCTTGATCCTTCCCCTGATTCTGTGTCCGGGGTAAGGGATGGGGATGGTTGGTAGGGGATCTCTGTGAGGGTGATGAAGAGCTCCTGGCTGTCGGGGAAATCAGCGGTGCCAGCGCTGTCGACTGCCTCGTCCTCCTCATCTCCTTCTTCATCTTCCCCGTCCGCTAACATGTCGGAGGAACCGGCCGCGGACAATATCCCATCCTCAGAGTCCACGGTCAGGGGTGGGGTAGTGGTGGCGGCCGCACCTAGGATGGAATGCAGTGCCTCGTAGAAACGGGATGTGTGGGGCTGGGATCCGGAGCGTCCGTTTGCCTCTTTGGTTTTTTGGTAGCCTTGTCTCAGCTCCTTGATTTTCACGCGGCACTGCGTTGCATCTCGGCTGTATCCTCTCTCTGCCATGGCTTTAGAGATCTTCTCGTAGATCTTTGCATTCCGTCTTTTGGAGCGCAGCTCGGCAAGCACGGACTCATCTCCCCACACAGTGATGAGATCCAAGACTTCCCGATCAGTCCATGCTGGGGCCCTCTTTCTAGTCTGGGATTGCACGGCCATCTCTGCTGGAGAGCTCTGCATCTTTGCCACTGCTGCTGAGCTCGCCACGGTGTCCAAACAGGAAATGAGATTCAAACTGCCCAGACAGGAAAAGGAATTCAAATTTTCCCGGGGTGTGGCTGGTCAGAGCATCCGAGCTCGGACTGCTGTCCAGAGCGTCAACAGAGTGGTGCACTGTGGGATAGCTCCCGGAGCTATTAGCGTCGATTTCCATCCACACCTAGCCTAATTCGATATGGCCATTTCGAATTTAGCGCTACTCCTCTCGTTGGGGAGGATTACAGAAATCAATTTAAAGAGAGCTCTATGTCGAACTAAATGGCTTCCTGGTGTGGACGGGTGCAGGGTTAATTCGATATAACGGCGCTAAATTCGACATAAAAGCCTAGTGTAGACCAGGCCTAAGGTGCCACAAGTACTCCTGTTCAATTTAATGACAAGCCTTTTGTCATCTTAATCACCCTGCCTCTGTTTATAAACAAACTCCCAGCCCCAAGGGCAGAAGTTGTTAGCAGCACAGAACTCATCACATTCCACACTCAAACTCTGGCTATTCACCCCCTCCCCCCGTGGGTGCTTGAGCTCCAGAGCACCCATGGAGTCAGCACCTATGATTGTGAGTGTTTTGTTAATATCTATACTGGTAATATGGGAAGGACATTGGTGCAGATGTTAATCTAAATAACGTGTAATATAAAGAGCCAATAAGAAGGTGGTGGAAACATAATTTGGGGAAAGGGCAGTTTCATGTTAATTAGTATTATAATAGAAAGTAAAAGGAGTCATTTTGTTCATTTGTGGGAGAGCTCCAATTAACAGAACGGCCATCTTGTGTCAGACCAAGGGTCCATCTAGCCCAGTATCCTGTCTTCCGACAGTGGCCAATGCCAGGTGCTTCAGAGGGAATGAACAGAACAGGGAAATTACCGAGTGATCCATCCCCTGTTGTTCAGTCTTGGCTTTTCGGGTTGCTGAACATTTTGTTTAATTTAGTTTTTGGTCAGCCCAACATGACGTTTTTCTCCCAGAATGGCCGGTGAACTGCCAAATCAGTTATTGTCACAGCTCCACTGGGGACATGTCCCCTTCTCTTAGCCTAGATCTCTGTCACAAATCTACAGGATCGGTGCTCTGCCCTAGCTTTTAGAGCAGCTCGCCCCTTCAGTGTGCCAGACCCCCGCTGCGTCTCACTCATCCTGAGGGTGGGCCATGCGGCCTTACTGCCTCCTAGCCTGAGCTCTGGGCTCCAGCTCTCCTGCTTCACACCAGCCAGTCCGACTGAGACGGACTCCTGGGCAGAGACTTGGACGCTCCTTCAGGGGTCCCTGCACCTCAGCAGGTATTTGCAGTGACACCCGGCAGTGTTTTCAAACCAGAGCAGGGTTCGTTGGTCAACTGGAACCCAGCCTCGAGAAGTCCTTAGGTTAGCACAGAAAAATACCGATTAACAGCACTGTCCATTCTGGTCAAGCCAGAGCAAACCACCACCCAACCTCTCTCTCTCTCTGTGACTCCTTAGTCCAGTGGTCCCCAAACTTTTTTGATCACCCCCCCCCCCACACACACCTGGTCCGCACCCCCCTGGGTGGGGGGTGAGTGGGGCAGGATTGAGGACGGGGAGCTGTGCTGTGGGGATGGGGGGGAGAGTGGGGTAGGATGGGGGAGCTACTGCTACCTCTCTCCACTGGAGCCCTTGCTGAGTGCTCCACCAGACCTCAGCAGCAGCTGCTGCTCTTCCCGGCCTCAGGCGGCAGAGGCCAGTTACTGCAGGTAACTGGACTTTTAGTGTCCAGTCAGCAGAGCTGACCTGACACTGCCAGGTCCCCAAACTGGATACCTGGAAACCCTAAGCTGGGGCCGGGGGCCGCAGCTGGAGCTGGGAGGGGAGCGGCAGCTGGGGCTGGGCCCAAGGTGGGGATGGAGTGGAGCTGGGGGCAGAGTGGGACTGGGTGGCACTCCCTCCTGCCCCCCTGGGGGGGTTGGTCCTGCAGTGCCCCCCTGGATGTTACTCCCTGCCCCACTAGGGGGATGTGCCCCACAGTTTGGGGACCACTGCCTTAGTCAGTCCCAGGACGGAGCAGCCAGCTGCCCTACCGGGGACCTCCTAGGCAGGGCCATGCTGAGTTCACAACCCCGTCCCGCTACTGAGAGTCAATTGTCCAGAGCGTTCCCGTTCTCCGTCTGAGGCCCGTGTTGATCTGGGCCAGTTTCAACCAGTTCCTTAACAAGCTATTCATGCCACCCAGACAGCGAGGTGACACACGCACACTTGTGTCTCCTGTGCTGTCCCAGGAGCAGTGTTAACCCTTTTGCCCCCACTGGGTAGCAATGCAATGTCCAGAGGGAAACCGAGGCATGCCTAGGCATCATAAAAATATTACACAAAATCCCCACCTTGTCACCCTGCCTTCCCTCCCTATTTCTGTCCACACCGCCAACCTCCCCTCCCATCGGTGAACTCCGCAACCCTCAGGATTGAGCCCATTGTGAGCCACGATTTTCAAAAGTGATTTTGGGTGCTCACCTATGGTGCTTCGGGGGTCATCTGAACTAAGATGCAAAGGTGCCATGTTAACTCGTTGGCATCACCCCCCCCCCCACACACACACACATCCAAACCCTCATCTAGACACAGCTTGATCCACACAAAGCCCTGAGCACCCGCCCTCTGAAAATCAGGCCACTCCAGGCTGGCAAGAACAGGGTTGTTAAATCCAGGGATGGACGGTAGCGAGGCCGGGGATGTGAAAGGGACTGCCTCAAGCTGCGAGGGCTCCCAGGATGGAGCAGCTATGGGGTTGCCAAGCCTCCAGGATTGTCCTGGAGTCTCCAAGAATTAAAATTTAATCTTGAATTAAAGATAATATCATGTGATGAAACCTCCAAGAATACATCCAACCAAAATTGGCAATGCTAAGTAGCTGCCAAGGACCTATGAGTCTCTCAGACCACCATTGTTCTGCAGAGTAGATCAGGAGACCCTGTGCTGAGCAGGTGTTTGAGAACAGCCCCCAGCAGAGCTCGCGGGGCGTGCATGGAAGGAGACATGCAGTTGGTGCTCTGGATGGAAAGCAAGCTCTAATCAGAGCGTCCCTCTATTTCCCCCAGGAGTGGTGAGGTAAATCATGCCTTGATTCACAGCCTGACTGCAGTTAGCACCAGGGCAGGGTGGCACCCCACAGTCTATCAGGGGTGCATTTCCTCCTGGGCAACAAGAGCTGGTTTTCCACGCTGTCCATGCCATAGCATAGTTTATGTTGACTGCAAACAGTGAGATGCAACGTGTCACCTGCAATAGCCTTGTATGGACACTAGATGGCAGCTGCTTCTTGCTAGTGGTGCAAAGGATTATTAACTGGTTTGCTATTTCTCAGAGCCCTACGGGAAGGGAAATGTCTCTTCCTCTCGAAACTCTGCGATTTCGAAATGTGGTTTTGTTCCAAATTGGGAGAATTTTGAAATTTCCAGCAACATGAAAATTTCCAAAACAAAATTTGTTTCGGGTGAGTCGGACCGTTCTGGTTTAGTAACATCGAATTGTGCTGTTCCGGTTCGGAATGTTTTATTTTATATGTAACTTAGAGCTTAGTCTGTAAGTATAATCCTATAGCATCATAGCTAATGTCCTTTATAATAGAATAGACTGGAAAATAAATTGGGAAAGAAAAAGTCTTTTCGGAAGTGTAGAGGGGGTATGGCCGGGGCTTGTCCCTCTCCGAGGTGGCGGGGGACCACACAGGCTCGGTACTTCCTTCCAGTTGTTGATGGGGAATTAGCCTGGTCGTGGGCGTCTCTCGCCATGGCAGCAGCAGAGGCAAACACAGACAGTGATTCTCACCTGGCCCCTGGTCTGTGGGCAATAGTGAGTCAAAGGCTCAGGTCTTCAGGCAGGAGCTGAGCAACAGTTATATAATTAGCAAGCCCCGGCCCTGGGTCAGGGCGGGGCAGCAAAGAGTCAATGGCTCAGGCCCTCAGGCAGCGCTGAGCAAACACAGGTGTAAGCAGAGGGCAGAGTCCGGGGGGGCGGGGGAGCACACCGCCTCACTACACCCCCCCGCCTCCCCAAGTCTGTCTCCCGCTCATCGGGGCCAGACCCTTCCGTACCCCCCAGGTGGGACAGAAAGTCTGCATTCGCGTGGTCCTTACCTGCCCTATGGCGAACAGTAAAAGCATAGGGTTGTAGTGGCGGGTACCAGCGCGTTATTAGCGCATTATTATTTCTCATTTTTGCCAGCCACTGGAGCGAGGCGTGGTCAGTGACCAACGTGAACGGGCCCCTTAGGAGGTAGTAATGCAGGGCATCACAAGTCCATTTAACTGCAAGGGCCTCCTTCTCTACCACCACATAGTTCTTCACTGGGTAGGCTAGTTGAGGAGCCAGGCCGACCACCATCAGCCACGTGACCCAATCCACGGTTAGCCAGACTTGGGCACTGGGGTAGGGTCGTACATCACCGTGGATGCATTGCAGCCGAATCATCCCCAGGTGTGGGTCAGCCGGGAGGCCTAAACTTTGGTGTATTAGTGTCTGGCCACAGCCTGACTCAATCAGGGCCAGGGTCAGGCAATCCCCGAAGACTACTGCCACCGTAATCTTGGTGGGGTGCGGCTGTCAGGCGCGGGTTTCTCCTGCGCAAACATGACCGAAGGTGCAGTCTATCTCGGTGCAGTCATGTTGCAGGTGTCCGTATTTCCCACAGGAGAAACAGGGTCCGAGTTCTGGATGCCCAGGCTGGGCGGATGCTCCCACTGGGCCCCTTGGGGGGCTTCAATTGGTCCCCCTGACCCCTGGCTCAGGGGGCACTGGGGCTTGTCGAGCCGGCACCTCGGGACGTCTATACTGGGGATCCTGGGCCCTGCGAAGGGTTTTGCAGTTTGGTCCGAGTGCTCCCCTTCTTCTCTGGGTTAGGGCACTCGGGCCCTGGTGAGTGGGCTCAAATCGCCGGTGCTCCCGGGGCTTCAGCCACACCGCAAGGAAATCCTCCATCAGAGTGATGGCAGCCAGCATCGCAGGCTGATGGCGAAAGACCCAGGCCCTTCCTTGCAGTGGGAGGATGTGGACGAATTGTTCCATAATAACTTGCTCAGTGAGCTTGTCTGGGTTCGCCTCTCGGGCTGTAGCCACCACACGCCTCCCTCAGCTCCTGGGCCACCCACTGGGGTCGGGCGCCCATAGGGTAGGTCAGACTCTGGAACCGCTGCCGGAAGTTTTCCAGGCTGACGTCCAAGGCATCTAGGATCGCCGCCTTTACCCGGGTGTAGTCCCGTGCCTCCTCCGTCGATAGCCTGCGGTACTCGGTTTGGGTGGTTCCAGTCAGATACGGGGCCATGAGGGTGGCCCATTGCTCTCAGACCCACCCCACGACTAATTCCACCCTCTCAAAGGTCACGAGGAAGGCCTCGGGGTCATCGTTGGGGCCCGGCTTGGTCAGCCGGATCGGCACGGCTACGCTGGACGGCCCAGCGGCGTCTCCCGGCTGGGGCTCCGCAGGATGGGGGAGCAGAGTCGCCAGCTGCTGCAGGCATTCTTGCTGGTGGTCCCGGTTCTGGCGTCCCGGCTCCAAAACCAGCTGTTGCTGCTGTGCCCCTAACGGCTGGACCAGCCGCTGCTGTTGGAGCTGGGCTGCCTGCTGCTGCTGCTACTGGCTCTCGGCCAGGAACGTAATGAGCTTGTCCATGTCCACGGTCGTCCTGGGCACATTCCTCCTCAGACCCCGTCTCACAGGGACCGGGGGACCGCTGCCCACATTCTCCACCACGTGTACAGGGGTATGGCCGGGGCTCGTCCCCCTCTGGGGCGGCGGGGGACCATACCACCTCACTATTTCCTTTCAGTTGTGACAGGGAATTAGCCTGGCCGTGGGCGTCTCTCACCGCGGCAGCAGCAGAGGCAAACACAGACAGTGCTTCTCGCCCAGCCCCTGGTCGGCGGGCAATAGTGAGTCAGTGGCTTAGGTCCTCAGGCAGGAGCTGAGCAACAGTTATATAATTAGCAAGCCCCAGTCCTGGGTCAGGGCAGAGCAACAGAGGCCTGGTCTACACTAACCCCCCAATTCGAACTAAGGTACGCAACTTCAGCTACGTGAATAACTTGCCGTGGTCCAGACGCGGCAGGCAGGCTCCCCCGTCGACTCCGCGGTACTCCTCTCGCCGAGCAGGATTACCGGAGTCGACGGCGAGCACTTCTGGGTTCGATTTATCGCGTCCAGACAAGACGCGATAAATCGAACCCACAAGTTCGATTGCTTGTCGCCAAACCAGCGCGTAAGTATAAACAAGCCTGCAGGTAAACAACCAGCTCAGGCTCTCAGCTCAGAAGGACCTGGGAGAGGGGGAGACGGCCACCCACAAGCTGGGTGGCAGGGGGGACGCAGGCCCACCCACTCCACTGCATCCCAGCCCGGGGCCCTAGCAGCGGCAGAAGTCCTGCTGCTGCGTCAGTGGGGATTCTGGCCACAACACACTGACATGGGCTCTGGCAGTGCTGCAGCCAGACTAGGGTCAGCTGCCCCCGGGCTACTTCCACACTCCCCCTCTGGAGGTATCTGGGTCCAGACGGTGTCCTCCAGGGGGACAAGCACCGTGGGCTCCTCAGGGTAACTGGCGAGGGGCAGGGTGGACAGGTCCTCCGAGCTTTGGTCGGCATCAGGTGTCAGCAGGTCAGGCCAGTCTTTGGGTCCGTTGCCAGTTGCTGGGGTATCCCAACCAGAAGCTAGGGCGCAGGTGTCTGGCCTCTCCAGCAGCTGCTCCTTCAGTGAGCTCTGGGGTTGGGCTTTTATACTTCCTGTCCTGCGCCTTGACCTCTGGGGGGCGGGCGCAGGACTCGCTTGCTCCGCCCACTCTGGTGTCTGGAGGGGCTCATCCCTCTCCAGGATGGTGGGGGAGAACACTGCCTCGCTACAGGAAAGAAAAAGGAAACAGCACAAAATTTCATCTGAATCGACACAATCCCAGTTTCCGTTTCAATTAAACTGCATTTTCCAGTCGAAAACTGCGCCATGAGACGTTTTTTGAGCAGCTCTATTATTTAGCATTATTTTTATGGTAGCACTTACAAGCCCCAAGCATGGACCAGCACCTCATAGCGCTAGGCGCTGTACATTGTATATTAAGTGTGTTACCATAGCATCTAGGAGCCCCAGGCATGAACCAGGATCCCATTCTGCTAGCTCCACTTCTGAGGAGGGGCGTGTGAGGTCTCTGCAGGAGAGGAGAGAACGTCATACGGCCAAAACCTCAAACCCTCCCCCCAGCAATGGCTACACCTGCGAGACAGGCAATCACATTTGCAAACCCAGGGTCGAACTTGCTTCCCAAGTGAGACGCCATAAAAACAAATACACCCAGAACACAAGGAAACGCTAGCTGAACCCTTGTCCGTCCAAGTTATGGGAGACTTCAAAAACAATGGTAATGCCTGGGAGCCCGCAGTCATGGGCCAGGACCCGATTGTGCTACGCGCTTTATGTTATTTATTAGGTGTATTACGGTAGCACCTAGCAGAACCAATCATCCCTTGAGACCCCATTGTGCTCCCTGCTGTATGTTATTTATTAGGTGTATTACATTAGCACCAAGGAGCCCCAGTCATCTCCTGAGACGCCATTGTGTTAGGAGCTGTACAAACTCAGACCAGCTTCATCTCACCCCGGGATCTCCATTCCCCCAGCCCTGAGAACGTCCAATACCGCAGAGCAACCTGCAAAGACACGGCAGATGATTCCTCCATTGCAGGTGTGATGCTGGCAGACCAGGTCCCAGCTCGTGCCAAGGTCCGCGTATCTCAGCTGAACTGTGACGAATACCGAGCTGGGCTCAGTCTGGCTCACCTGGGCGTTGGCGCTGGTCACGCAGGTATTAGAATTCCAAACATCTGTTTAGGGTTTAGACGTTATTGAGTGTTTGTGAGTTGCTGGGCGCATTAATCTCACTTATAGCATCTGTACCCCATAGTGTACAGGAATATTTGACCATCACAGTGCAAATCACTAGACAGGAGAGAGACATTAACTAGTGGGAAGGGCTGATCTCCAACAGAAGGTGTCACATCCTGCCCAACAAGAAAGGTCCATTGACACCAATGGAGCATTGTGGGTCGTTAAAGAGGACAAAAGCCATTGGTTGTTCTGCCCTCCCTCCTCCCCCATGAAGATGAATCATGTAAGTGGATTCCTCCCATCAGTGGAGTTTTCACAAGGCAGGAAGGGGATGAAAATCCCTGACAAGAAGCTACTGGATCTCTATGCAGCTTGGACTCTGGGGGACAAGGTTTTCAAGCCATAAGCAAGAGATCCCCAGCTGCTTAGCTCTGGTTAGCCTTAAAGGCGACATAGAGCTTGCTTATTAGAGAAGCTTCGGTTACCTTTGGAAATTTAAGATTGTGACTCCTTTGTGTATCTATGTTCACTTGCTTCAACCTTCAAAATAACTCGTGTTTCCTGTTCCCAGTTAATCGATCTGGACATAGTTTATTATAGGATTGGCTACAAGCGTTGTCTTTGGTGTGAGATCTAAGGTGCAATTGACATAGGGTAAGCGTCTGGCCCTTTGGGACTGGGAGTAACCTGAATATTTTTGTGATTCTTGGTGTAAAGAACCTTCTGTCCCCAAGACAGGCTGAGCTGGGTGGCAGACAGATCGGAGGACCCGGGGGACTATCGGTGGCTCCATGTTAAGGCTGGTACAGGCCTGAAGAGGTTACATGGGACAATTGGTTGGGGACAGCTAATTATAGAGCTCACAACCAACTCAGGGTTTGTGCCCTGCTTCCTGACAGTCTGTCCGGAGATCAGCACCAAGGAGTTTGCAATGGGGCTGTAAACCTGGTATTTGGTTCCCAGGTGCAGCTTCTGTCAGCCAGGGGAGCAGAAAGAAGGGCTGGGAGCTCGGTCCCCCATCATGTGCCAGGTGCCCCCAATGCCTGGGGGATCCGGGCTGTCTGCTCAGGGGATCCCCGCCCAGGGAGCAGGGGATGGGGGTTCTAGGGATGGGGAGGGGAACACTCGGGAGCTCTGTACCCAGTAAAATCCAAGCTGCCACGCACCCTGCCAGCTGGGAGCCAGGCTCGAGGAGGGGCTGCCCTTGGGGACCCAGCACCTCCAGGGGACGACATGAGACACCCCACACACGGATGGAGATGGGAGACCCGGATGCCCGGACAGAGACGTGAGGCCCCAGGATGCTCAGAAGCTTTATTGGTGGCAATCGCAGGGCAGAGAATCAGCAAAAAGCATCACCCGCAGAATGGAACAACCCCAAAGCAGCCCCCAGTGACAGAGCCCCGTGCTCCGAGATCCCCATTGCCCCACCTTGTCTATGGTCCATGCCTAGGAATCCCCCCACCACCATCTCAGTAAGGGGCTCCCCCCTCTCATGCAGCCCCATCATACAGTCACTGGCCACAATGTGCCCTGCTCCCATCCACTGCCCCCTCCCACTGGCCTCATGCAGGGATGGAGGCTGAGTTCTAGATCCGAGTTTTGAGCTCAATGGGTGACTCTGTGGGTTCTAGACTGCAGCTGAGAGACCCCCAGGGATGGGGGCCATGTTCTCGACTGGAGCTTGACACGCACTGCGGGGGGTGAAGGTTTAGAACGGAGCTTGAGGTGCACTGGGGGGATAGCAATTCTGGATTGGTGCACACTTGGTGCACATCTAGGGATGGGGTTCTAGATGGGAACACACTCTGGAAGGGGTTCTAGGTTGGCACATACATGTGGATCGAGTTCTAGATCAGTGCGTGCCCAGGAATGGGGTTCTAGATTGGAGCGCACCCATGGATTAGGGCTCTAGATTGGAGCAGACATCAGAGCGGGGTTCTGGATTGGAGCTTGGTGCCTGGTTGGGACGTGTTTCTTTTACACTCAGCGAGCCAGAAGCACATGGGCAGCGAGGGAGGCCAGTGGCAGAAAGAGCTGTATGCGGTTCCCGGCCCCGTTCCGTATCTTCCCAGCCAGGCAGGGGTTGTTTTCGGGGTCCGTCGCAGCGCAGTCCTGGCAGCCGTTGTTGTCGCAGCGCAGCAGGGGCACGTTGTGCAGCCGGTGCCAGGCCTGCAGCAGGTCCTGGCGGGTCACCACGGGCCACGTATCGTTGCGGAAGATCCTCTGGAAGACAAAGGCCTTGTAGTTGTTGTCGAAGTCCGAGAAGGCATCGCTGGTCATGCCGAGGATGTTGTAGGGCCCGTTTACCACCAGGCACATGCTCGTGCAGGGCGAGTTGAAGGTGAATAAGATCAGGCAGCAGTTCGGTGTGCAGGTCCTGGCCTTGAGCTGGGCCACCAAGCTGTTCTGGCCCGCGTTGAGCAGACGCCGCTCGCTGTGCTCCCAGTGAGTCCTCTGAGATTTAGGCCGGGCAGCTACGATAGGCCAGTTATTCGGGATGTACTGGCTACCTTGCTTAGCGAGCGCCTGATTCATGTCATTCAGGGCTTCCTTGGGCAGCTGCTCCTGCAGGTTGGTGGGTTGGTCACACTTCTCACGGGGCAGGCTCACGACGAAGGCATATTGAAATTCACCTAGTGTGAGGGGCCTGAGAGGGAGCAGAGCACAGCGGGGTCAGAGGACCCAGGACTCAGCCAGGAGATGCCAAGTAAAAGTGAGAGAAATGGGAATAGGCCCCCAAATACCCTCCTACCACAAGGCTTCATCTCCCCCTGCACCCCAAAATCACCTCTCCCAGCTCAGGTCCCCATCTCCCCCCTGCACCCTCAGAATCACCCCTCCTGGCTCTGGGCCCCATCTCCCCCTTACAAACCAATAATCACCCCCTCCCATATCCAGGCTACAGCTCTCTCTGTACCCCTAGAATCACCTCTCCCATCTCCTTCCAGATCCCCCACAATCAGCAACTTCCAGATGTGGGCCCAATCTCCCTCTGCTCCCCCATAACCTCCCCTCCCAGCCGTAGGCTCCATCTCCCCACAGAACCCCCAGAATCACCTTTCCTCATATCTGGGCCCCACCTCCTACACCCTGAGGATCACCCCTCCCAGCTGTGGGCTCAGTCTTCCCCCTGCACCCCCAGAAACACCCCCTCCTAACCATGGGCTTCATCTCCCCCTGTACCCCCATTATCAGCCCCTCCCAGTTATGGTCTCCATCTCCCCCTGCACCCCCAGAAACACCTCACCTCTGAGCTTCATCTCCCCTTGCACCCCCATTATCTGCCCCTGCCAGTTTTGGTCTCCATCGCCCCCTGGACCTCCAGTATCACTGCTCTCCCAGCTCTGGGCTCAATTTCCTCTCTGCACCCTCAGAATCCCCTCTCTCCAAGACTAAGCTAATAATCTAAGTCAGGGGTGAGTTCACCAAGCATGTTGGGTGCTTTCTAACTATGGTCAGTGTCTGGGCAGACCCGGACACAATGGGCCCCCCTGACCTTGCTGGTTGTCCCTACAAGCCGGTGGGATCCAACCAGGGCCCTTCTCTGCTGCTCTTTGCAGCTGGGCTACAGGGGCAGGGAAGGACAGAGACAAACCCCAGGCCGGTCACTCACTGGTTCACATGATCCACAATCACTTTGAGTGCGGCCGGGTTGATGCTCCTGGTGGTCTCTGGCCCGAAGCAGAGGAGAAGGGGCAGCAGCAGGAGTCCAGCCCTGGGCATCCGTCCCGGCACCTGCACAGAACTCTGAGCATCAGTACCCCTAAGCCTGGGGCACAAACCCAGAGCCTCCAAACCCACATCCCCTAGCCCATGCTGGGCTCCCAACAGAAGAGGGGGCAGTGGGACTCCCTGGGGCTCCCTGGGGCATTGGAGGAATGGGGAGCAGGGAGGACTCTGCTGAGGTGCCGTGGGGCAGGATAGATGGGTGGCAGAGGGGACTCCCTGAGGGAGGGTGGATGTGGGGTGCAGAGGGGACTCCCCTGGGCCTACATGGGGCAGAAGGAGGTGAGGGACGGGGAAAGTCATCAGGGTTTCTATGGGCAGGAGGGAGGTGGGGGGCAGGAGGCACTCCCCTGTGGCTCAATGGGTCAAGGGGACTCTCCAGGGCTCCGTGGGGCAGGGGTAAGTGGGGGTTAGAGGGACTCACCTGGGGCTCCATGGTGAGCGGTGAAGGGTCCGTGTCTCCGCTGACAGTTGCTCACACCCACACCTGGTGCGACAGGCTCCCAGACAAGCTTTTTATAGCACTTCCGCGGGCAGCTGGGAAGGGCCGGGCCGCTCTCCTGCTGGCCCCACTGACCGGGAGAGGCTTTAGGGCGGGGACTGATCCAGGGGAAAGGGAACAGGATGGATATTTGCATATTGGCTCTCTGAGAACTTCCTCCTGATCCCAGATCGATGCAAACTTTGGCAAATTATCTCCCTGGGCTGGGCACGCCACAAACAGCCCTCAGGAAAGTTTATGACACCTCTGCGGTCAGTGCTCAGACACTGTATGGAAAGGCAAAGTCACGTCCATGTCAAGGAAATCTGGGGCCAGATCTCTGTGACACCCCAGAGGAACGCCCTGTAACCCCCATATTCCTCATTTATATATAATTGTGATATTGCATATAAAGCATGCCTTGTAAGGTATCATGGGAAAGGTTATGATCTGCTGAAACCCATTGCTCCATCTAAATACGTACATCGTTAATGCATATGAAGTTATGAGATTGTGTTGTATGCTTGTCACTAAAATATGCTGTGGGTTTGTGAAGCACCCAGACAGCTCCCCAAAGACAATATCCCCAGACAGGGGGATAACCAACACCCGGGCGGGTGTCAAACAACCATCAACAGCCATTGTCCAGCAAAAGAGCTACAATTCAATGACCCACTTGCATGAGGCCACACCAGGGGAATTGCTCAACCTTGCCTGGGGACTCAGCGATGCCCACCAGACATGCCTGGACTTGTGCTCTCCAAGCTCATGGACAAAGGGTATCAAACAGAACACAGTGGCCTCACACTTCATCTTTTCTCCTCCCCCCACCTATGCTGCAAGCAACAAGGACACTGAGAAGACTGAAGACTCCAACAGAGGAGACTGGCCCAGGTTTAAGGGACAAACCTGTGTACTATGAACTGCAATATCCAGTGGGGTGAGAAAAACTGCTTAATCTAGATGTTGCCCAGTCTAATAGGGTTGAGAGTTTAGACTGCGTGCTTATATTTTCTTTTATTTTGGTAACCACTCTGACTTTTTACCTATCACTTATAATCACCTAAAATCTATCTTTTGTAGTCAATAAATTTATTTAATTGTTTATCTTACTAGTAGTTTGCCTGAAGTGTCTGGTAAATCTGCTCAGGTTTGCAAAGGGCTGGTGTATATCTACTTTCCATTGATGAAATGGTGACCCAATTAATAAACTGGCAGCATTCATGCAACCTAGCTGGGTGTAGGGCTCCACATGCTATTGTGCTGAGTGATCACAGCACATGGAGGGGTTGCTGCTTGTCACTAGCAAGGCATTGTGAGAGACAGCCCAGGCTGGAGAGAGATAAGGGGGCACAGTGGTCCCACGGGACCCAGGCTGCACCTTGGGGATCCCGTCACAGTGACACAGCGAGCAGGGTGAAATACACAGCTTGTTGTACTGAGCAAATTCGCACTTCATACACTGGTGTAAAGATTTTAAGTGAGGCTTTAAGTGGGGTGGCTAAGGACAGCCAGGAGGAGGCTACCGGTTTGTTATTTTCTGTTTGCTTCTTTCGGGAAAGAGAAGTAGGGACAGAAAAGCAGGAAAATGAGGGAAAGCTGTGAAGTGATTGCGAAATTGGAGCTTTTAAACTGCAGGTTGCAGAAAAAGAGAGAGAGCTCCAGACACTATTGGAACTGGAAGAACTGGAGATAAAGGAGAAGCAGGAGGGAAGAGAAAGAGAGCGGGAAGAAAGAGAGAGAGAACCAACCGGACCTGCTAGAGACCAGAACCGGAACCCACCGACCCCAGCGATTCCCATCACTCCAAAAATCCACAATTGGATCCATTTATGTCCTGCATACAATAACAGATGATATTACTGAATATCTGACTGCCGTAGAAAGGCTGTGTACAGTGCATGAAATCCCTGACGCCAAGAGAGTGCTATGGAAGCAGGGAAAGAAAGAGAGGGTTTAAGTGCAACCATTTAAGTGTCAGGGCAGGTCTTCACTACAGGGGGGGGGGGGGGTCAATTTAAGATACGCAAATTCAGCTACACGAATAGCGTAGCTGAATTCGATGTATCGGAGCCGACTTACCCCGCTGTGAGGACGGCGGAAAATCGACCTCCGCGGCTCCCCGTCGATGGCGCTTACTCCTACCTCTGCTGGTGGAGTAAGCGTGACGATTCGGGAATCGATTGTTGAGTCCCGAAGAGACGTGATAATTCGATCCCCGAGAGATCGATTTCTACCCGCCGATTCAGGCGGGTAGTGTAGACCTAGCCTCAGAGACAGATCAACTGTTCTGTCAAATCTTAGCCTAATATCGCGAGACCTGTAGAAGCAGGGCTCACATCAGAAGCGAGTGGAAAACAGCAGAATAGTCAGTGTGACCTAGCCTTGAGATATATAAATGCTTGTGTGATTTTGCTTGTACTTTGGAGAAACTGAGGCAGAGATGCTCTCTGTCAGCTGTGTTCTTCCCTTGCAATTGCATGTCCTGAATAAAGCTGTCTCTGATTTTGTTGCTTCCAACCTGAGAGTGGAGTTCATTTCTTCCACAGTGCCTAGCCTGATTAATTGGTAAATCTCTGAATGTATTCAATGAAATGCCTATTGAAGATGCTTTAGACTATTGTAAATTCAAAAACACTCTTGCAGAGGTTTCAGATTACCCTGAAAGGTATAGAGTTAAATTTAGGAATCATAAGAGGGACATTGGTATGAGGTGGGTGAGGATCCCTGTGAATCTGTCACACAGGGAAACAGGGTGCTTCCAAGTATGGGAGGGGCTGAGACTAGCTCCTTTCCAGCAGAAGGCAACATGCCCTCAGGTGCAGGGGCAGGAGAGATATTATCAGTATTAAGGAAACTGTCCCAGCTGTTAGCTAGAAGAGTTTTGATGATGAAAAAGGGACGGACCCCTTCCTAGGGAGCACAGAGAAATGTGCTTTAGAGGGGGGCCCCGGGGTACAGGAATGTCTCCTCATTGGTCACTTGGGAGAGGTTGCCCAGGACCAAATAGGTGAGTCAGCATCTGTGCACCCAGACCATCAGCCCATGAGCCAGGTTTTGAGAGGGAACTGTGTAACTGACCTCCTGGAGGGAAGCAGTCACACAGCTGACTTCTCAGGGACAGAGAAAGTGGTGGCGGAGGGCACCCCAATCCAGGTCCCAGTTTGTCAGGATGCTATTTCTGTAAGGTTTTTGGAATGTAACTGTGTCTCTTCATCAAGATGCAGCTCCAATTCCTGTGATGACAGAGGAGTTGAAACCAGGAAATTGCCAGGTGGTAGTTGATGAGAAGGACCGTCCTTAGCCATAGGCAGAATAGGCGGTTGCCTAGGGGCTGGTCTACACTGGGGGGGGGGGGGGGGGAAATCAATCCAAGATACGCAACTTGAGCTACGCAAATAGCATAGCTGAAGTTGAAGTATCTTGGATCGAATTACCTGGGGTCCACATGGTGCGGGATCGACGGCCGCGGCTCCCCCGTCAACTGCACTACCACCGCTCGCTCTGGTGGAGTTCCGGAGTCGACGGTGAGCGCGTTCGCG
>NW_020716090.1:0-7021 GCF_002925995.2 Terrapene triunguis
GTGGGGGGCCACCGGCGCCCGAACACTGGCTCCGCCCTCATGCCACCCCTTCTCCCTGAGCCCTGCCCCCCCCTGCCCCCCTCCCCCCAAGGCCCCGCTCCACATCACCCCTCCTCCGCCAAAGCCTGCTCCTGCACTACCCCTTCTCCCTGAGCCCTGCCCCCCGCACCACTCCTCTCCCTGAGGCCCCACTCCATGGCACCCCTTCTCCCCAAACTCCCACCCCCACACCACCCCTCCCCCACGCCCCGCCCCGCCCCCCCCCCCCCCCCCCCCCCCGCCCCCCCACCCTCATGCCCCCCCTCCCCCCAAAGCCCTGCCCCACGGCACCCCTTCTCCCTGAGCCCCCACCCTCCGACTGCCCATTCCCCACCCCCACACCACCCGTCCCCCTGAGGCCCTGCCTCACGGCACCCTTTCTCCCCGAGCCCCTGCCTTTGCACCACCCCTTCCCTTGAGGCCCACCCCCATGCCGCCTCTTCCCCCCAAGACCCTGCCCCTGTTCGCTCCTCTCCAACCCTCCCCACCCCGTCGCTCACCCTTACGGCCGGTAAAATGTGTCGGGGCCCCTCCCACCCCCCCCATTCCGGTGCCCCTGACGTAGACAAAAGGTGCAATAAAAAAATTGCAATTCATGATGAAGAACATGGTCAGCAGCTCATGTCCAGCACGAGGGTTGCCCAACCCCATGACACCGCATGGATTTTTCCAGCACCTGAAGAAAAGTATAAATGAGGGACAGCGACATCACCGTGGCCTGCCTCTTCCCCCCATCTCTACACAGGGAAGCAAGAGCGCCTGAAAAACAAAGAGCTCCACATTGAGACTTTGGTAGGGGCTGGGCCTACCTGGAAGGCGTTCCACTTAGCATGGACGGCTGTGAAGTTTTGAGGGAGAGAAATCCTCTTGCTTTTAGAATGATAAGCCTGGTAAAGTTTCGGCTTTAGACTGCGGTTTTGCTATTTTATTTCCTTTTGTAACCAGTTCTAATCTTCTATGCCACTGCCCCTTAAACACTTAAAACCCCTCTTTCTCTAGTTAATACGCTTCTTTTGATGTCGGGTCTAAACCAGTGAGTTTTTCTAGGGGGGGATTTGCTCAGATTAGAGGCTGGGGCATGTCCACTACCCTTTGAAGGAGTGGCGAACTAATTAATGAGCTTGCATTGATCAGAGAGGTCTTGAGCAGTGTAAGTCACACATTTCTGGGGGAATTTGCTCCCTGTAGTGCAGTTGATGAGTGGCTGGAAGCGCCTTCATGTCACTTTGCTGGGTGTGCGTCTGCATGCTGATCTCTGAGTGAACACAGCCTGGTGGGGTTTGCTGTTCACTAGCATAGCAGGGTAGGAGACACCCTGGTCAGGAAAGTTAAAGTGGGTGCAGGGGCTCCACAGTCCAGGGGCATGTCACACACACGCAGATACAAAGTTCAACACACATCTATACCTAATACAGGCACAGACACATACACAAGGGTACCAGAAAAATACAGTGAGTCAAGCATGTTGACTCCAAGGGAGCAGGGCCGATTCACGCCAATGGAGTGACACTGATTTACACCAGCCAGGGATCTGGCTCATTTTATTGAGGGGGAAACTGAGGCACGGAGCAGGGACATGAATTATCCCAAACCACACAGCAAGTCAGGGTTAGAACTGTGATAGAATCCAGGGCTCCTAGGCCCTGGCCCGGTGTAGGCATCTATAGATAGATGTAAAGGCCTAAATTGAGACCTTCGGGGTTGAAAATTATTGCTCTAAATTATTGAGCCAATGGTTACAGGCGCTGCATCCAGGATCAGTTCGTGATCAGGGGAAGAAGGGCTCCATTTGCATCCATTCCGGGGTGCACTTGTTTTTTGGTTCTTGTGAGTTATCATTCTGGCTTCTAAGTAATAAAAGTAGTGGTACATTGCAACCTTCCAGCAAAAGAATGTTATACTTTTATCTAACTTCTCAGCATCTGTGCTGTGAACATTACGATGGTCCTTCTCTGTGCCTCATCTTCCCCTCTCACCTCTTGTCTATGTAGAGGGTCAGCTAGTTTGGGGCAGGGACTGTCCCTGTGGATTCTCCATCACTGACAATTTTTAAATCGAGATGGGATGTTTTTCTGAAAGATCTGCTCTAGGGGTTACTGTGGGGCCGTTCTCTGGCCCGTGCTAGACAGGAGGCCGGACTAGAGTTCACAATGGTCCCGTCTGGCCTTGCAATCCATGTGGCTTGATCTCATCTGGAGTCTCTCTAGGGGCTCCTGAGATAACAACCAAGAAGCTTTTTCCCTGTTGCACGTGGCTAATTCCCAGATCAAAGCCAGCATTAGATTTGCCCTCTGCCTTTTACTGTCAATTCTAACTACACCAGGAAGATTCTGGCAGGGGAGTGTCCTAAGCCCCTGTTAGCTAGGGAAGGGGGCATCCGCTTATCGCTTTATGATCCTTCTTTTATAGTTGCCTCATTATCCTGATCCTTATCAGCGCCACCTCTCATCTGAGCCTGAGGATGATTAACTCCAGGTGGATTCTCCCTGCTGATCTTGCAAACACACAGAGAAACCTTTCACAGAGCTTGTCCTTAGGCATTTATATGGCGCTAATTCACTAGGGGTCTATTATAAGCCTCCCACTGACTTCAGATCGGGCAGAGATAGCTGTCAGTGACCTACAGATCATGGCGAGATTTGAACTCTCATTGCTGGTGCCAGAGATCCAAGGATTAAAAAAAGCACGGGACCAAACTTACAGCCTGCCTGGGTATATGATTAATTGTATTCCACCAAGGTTAGGAAAGCCTGGGGTTGCTTGGCAAGGGCTGGCCAGAGGTAAACTTGGATTGTTCTCTGGCCTCGTGTTGTGTAAGAGGTCAGGGTCGATCTAATGGCTCCTTCTGGGCAAGGGGATTGTAAACCAGCCTGGAGGTTCAGCAGCAGTTTCACTGCAGTGAGGCTTTCACCGAATTCAATAGGGATTTAAAGCTATCAGTCCAGTAGCCCTGGA
This sequence comes from Terrapene triunguis, assembly GCF_002925995.2. Taxonomy (NCBI): domain Eukaryota; kingdom Metazoa; phylum Chordata; order Testudines; family Emydidae; genus Terrapene; species Terrapene triunguis. The sequence goes on from NW_020716090.1 coordinate 2,995, forward strand.
GTTTGACAGCAAATCCCGTTTTATGCTGCGTTGGCCACGTGCTGGAATTCTGGCGAACTTCAGGCACTCAGTGGCCACCTCCCTAGCTCTGTGAGCAGGATCCCAGCAAGCCGAGTGGAGAGCGCATCTGTTTAGCTTGGTACTTGGAGCCCACCCGTAAGGCAGGGAAATGGCTTTTCATTGCTGTTTTGCAGCAGGGAAACTGAGGCACGCTGCGAGATCAAGACCAGGATTTCCAAAACAGCTCCGCTCCCATCTATGAACAGCGCACTGCATCGGGCAGGGGGGAGGAGGGGTCAGGACACCTGGGTTCTATCCCCCAACTTTGCCCTGGACCTGCTGCATGAAGCTGGACAAATGTGGATGAGCTGTTTCCCCTTCTGCCCTCTGTCTCTCTAGACTGGGAGCTTTTTGAGACAGGCACTGCCTCTAATTATGTACCCGTGCAGTGCCCAGCATAATAAAATATACTATCTAGGTCTGTTCATCAAGAAGCCTCAAAGCACTTCACAAAGATATCTTTATCCCCATTCCACATGTGGGGAAACTGAGGCACAGGGTGTGGAAGCCCAGGCTCAACCAGCAAGCCAGTGTAGACCCCAGACCCCAGATCAGAGTTCAGTCCACTAGGCCACATAACCCAACAGTATCCTGATCTTGACGGGACCTGCTACCATAACAACTGTAATTTAGGCCTCAAAAATAAGAGGCCAGATTTTCAACTGTGGGACTAGTGTGAACATCTGCTCATGAGTCTCAAAACTGGGAGCTCTGCTGGAGGCATATGAGAAAGAACACCCTTGCTGAGATGCCAAAGCTCAGATCCCCAAAGGTATTTCAGACACCTAACTCCTGACGGTTTCAGCCTTTGAGGCTCTGGGTCCTTTGTGAAATTTTGCCCCTCTCCAGAATCTGAGCAAGAGCTAGAAACCAGTCAGGAGTTTTCCAGGTCCCAGCCTAATACCTTAACTAGAGCTGGGCGAATAACCGATTTTTCGGTTCATTGGCAATTTTGGAAAGTCGAAGGGAGAAAGAAAATCATTTGGGATCAGACCAAAGACAAAAGTTTTCAAAGTTTTAGATGACACCAAAGCAGAGGCAAAAATTGTTTCATGTGGGATGAAAGGTTTAGTCTCAATCTGAAGCGTTTTTAGGCTTTCAATAAACAAAATGAAAACGAAAGACAATTTGGAAGCAACCAAACGCCCAAAACATTTCGTTTGAACCTTTTCCAAACAAAACATTGCAGTTTGTTGGGTTGGAAATGGCTTTTTCATCTCAAAACTTCCTTTCCTTTTAATTTTATAAAGTCTCAATTTATAAAGACGAAACCAAAACAGATTCCCGTAGTCACAGAGTCATAGAAATGTAGGACTGGAAGGGACCTCAATGGGACATCTAGTCCAGTCCCCTGCACTCAAGGCAAGACTAAGTAATAACTAGACCATCCCTGACAGGTGTTTGTCTAACCTGCTCTTAAAAATCCCCAATGATGGAGATTCCACAACCTCCCTAGGCAATTTATCCCAGTGCTTAACCACTCTGACATTTGGGAAGTTTTTCCTAATGTCCAGCCTAAACATCCCTTAAGCCCATTGCTTCCTGTCCTATCCTCAGAGGTTAACGAGAACCATTTTTCACCCTCTTCCTTTTAACTGTGTTTTATGTAATTGAAAACTGTTATCATGTCCCCTCTCAGTCTTCTCTTCTCCAGATTAAACAAACCCAATTTTTTCAATCTTCCCTAATAGGTCATGTTTTCTAGACCTTTAATCATTGTTTTTGTTGCTCTTCTCTGGACTTTCTCCTGTGTGTCCACATCTTTCCTGAAATGGTGCCCAGAACAGGACACAATACTCCAGTTGAGGCCTAATCAGCGCGGAGTACTGCAGAAATGTTTGGGCAAAGTTGAAACTAGACAGAATCAGTCTGGAAAGAAGGCTTCTGCATCTTTACCAGTGAGGGTGATTAAGCACTGGAGCAACTTACAGAGGGGGGGTGGGAAATGCTCTGTCACTGGCAGTTTTTAAATCAGGATTGGATGCGTTTTTAAAAGATATGCTCTAGTTAACGCAAGGATTAGATCAGGGGAATACTTGGACCTGTGTCCTTGGACCTGTGTTATACAGAGCTAAGACCAGATAATTACAATAGTCCCTTCTGGCTGGAACCTGTGAATTTATAAAACATCCATCGCACGTGAGGGCCCCACGTTGCCGTAGAGTATGATTAAAAGCGTTCAAGGCTACAGGACCCAATTAGGATAAGCAACCGGAGCCAGGAGAGGCAGGGTTTAACGGCTGTGCAGCCTTGGGCAGGTCACTGACCCACTTTGTGCCTCAGTTTCCCCCTGTCAATGCCCTCCCAGTAGCCTGGGATTAGTCTTAACAGCTGTGGAGTTTTATTGCCGCTATTAGGTGCCAAAGCTGGGCATGTATGTGTACGCTGGGGCGTGGCTGTCATCATAGCCTCCGTCCTCGAACTCTGAAAGAGGCATTACAGTCCTAGGGGACTTTAGCCTGAGCTAGATAGTCCCCGCCAACCCACGCACACACAGAGACACACACAAATACAGACACACAAACTAATGTATACACATATACGCACAAAACACACACGTAGACACAACCAGACACACACAGGCATACACACAAATACATACCCATGCAGGTGCACTTGCAGAGAGACCCACAAAAACATTCAGGTGCACACACCCCTGAACAAATGCACACACACCAATGCCTACACACACACTGAAGAACACACACATTCAAACACACACATGCACCCAACGGCGCACACTTACTTTCTCACACATACACAAAACAAATAGATGCATCCATACACACACACGCACAGAATAATAATAGGAATCCCTGGTGAATCCCTTTTCATCTGTAGACACAGAGACGGGAAGGGTCTGGCAAAATATCACCCAGCAGGCACACACAAGCATTAAAAAAGAACACACACACAAGTGCACGCACATACGCACATACACAAACACACACTGAACACGCACACCTAGACTAGCACACACACATAAACAACCACACACACAAATGCATGCATACATACATGCAAACACACACTAACACGCACCTCTAGACCAACTCACATGCACATAAATACCCACAAACACACACACACAAATGCACACACACACTACCATGCACACCTAGACCAGCACACACACACATACAAAAAGACACACATCCATGCGTCCATGCACATACTCCTAGACAAATGTGCACACACCCGTGCCCAAACACACATGCAGGGAACAGCCACACACACAAACCACACGCACACACGCACAAACCCCCGCCTGCACACCCAGATGCAAACAGCCACACACAAACACGTGCACACACACAATGAAAAGCGCCGCAGCAAGTGGTTTGAACTGCCAAACCTTTTCCTTGTCCTCTTAACCCCGATTGCCTGAGCCGTGGCCTTGATTCAGTCTGTACGTAATATCTCTGCACTATACCCTAGAAACTGAGTAAACACACAGCTTAACTCCTTCGCTGGCAAGCTGAAAAAGGGGATTCGGGTACCCGGAGAATGGTCACAGGCCTGGGGAAATTACCGTAAGGAGAGAGACTGCAACTGGGGACCTGGCATTGACCTAGAGCAGTGGGAGGGCTGGGAGCCAGGACTCCTGGGTTCTATCCCTGGCTCTGGGAGGGGAGTGGGGTCTACTGGTTAGACCAGGGGGGCTAGGAGCCAGGTCTTCTGGGTTCTCTTCCTGACTCTGGGGGGTCTAGCAGTTTACAGCAGGAGGCAGAGGAGGGCTGCCCCCAAATCCATGCCAGGTTTCCCACAGAGCACAGTGCCTGCTCTGGCTTTGGTTGGCTCCGAAGTGCTGGTACCCACGCCATGCAGCTGTGATCCAGGCACACCTACAGCTGGGTGCCTCCCGCTCCCCCAGCCGGCAGGGCTTTGATGTAAGGAGCAGGACAAGAGCCCTGTGTGCAGCCTGGGCCCCACTCACCACCCTCACTGTGCAGTCGTTGACCCCTGT
>NW_020716091.1:0-1838 GCF_002925995.2 Terrapene triunguis
TCCCAGAGCTGGGGACAGAACCCAGGAGTCCTGGCTCTCAGCCCCCCTGCTGTAATCACTACACCCCACCCCAGAGGTGAAAGTAAGCCGGTATGGTATGGCGTGCTGGTACACAGCTGACCGTACTGGCAGGGCTGCTGATGCGGGGGGGCCAAAAGGGACAGCTTCCCCAGGGCTCCCGGCAGCGGCAAGAGCCCCGGACCCTTTAAATCACTGCCAGGCCATGCTGAAGGGCAGGCTGGCTGGAGGAGCCTGCCCCCATCCCCGCCCCATCTGCCCGAGGCCCCGCCCAGTTGAGCGCCACCCCCCGTTCAGGACCCCAGCTGCCCTGCGTACCGGTAAGTCCCTTAAGTTACTTTCAGCGCTGCCCCCCCAAAGCCAGGGAGAGAACCGAGGAGTTCTGGCTCCCAGCCCCCCTGCTCTAACCACTAGCCCCCACTCCTCACCCAGAGCCAGGATAGAACCCAGATGTCGTGGTTCCCAGCCCCCCGGCTCTAACCACTACAACACCAAACTGAGATGAGAGGCCAGACCCACCCCCCAAGGCAGTGAAGTTGTGAATTGCCCCTCAGCCGGTGGCAGTCCCATGCCTCTGCCCCTGGGGTGGATCAGAGACCCAGCCAGCATGGGCGGTCCCCTGCCCCCTTGCTGCAGGAACACCTTGCAGTGGGATGGACCAGGGCCCCCCCTCGCTGTGGGGCAGAGCCCCGGGATGCAGCTGGTCCCTGCTCACCAGGAGACGTGACGCTAGGTGGCAGCAGCCTCCCCGCTCACCTGGGGTGGTCAGCAGCACCGTGGCCCCGCAGGCACCGAGCGAATGCAGCAGGGACTTGGCGCGTATGTTGCTGTTCAGGCACGCCATGGCGCAGCCGATCTTCGCCAGCCCCATCCAAACCCAGAGGTAGGCGGGGACGTTCAGCAGGAAGACGGCCACCGCGTCCCCTTCCCGCAGCCCCACGCCGTCCCGCAGGACCCGAGCCGCCTGGCTGCTGCGCCGGTCTATGTCCCGGTAGGTGTAGACCTCCTCCCCGAAAAGCAGCAGGGCTTTCTCCGGGTGGCTCCGCACCTTCTCCAAGAAGGTATCGAGCAGGGTGAGGGGAGGGCGGCGCTGGAGCCGACGCAGACATCTGTATCCCTTGTGGATGATGGACAGTGATACGACCAGGTCCTGCCACCAGTATGGGGAAAGCAGGTTTCCCAGCAGGGGCAGCAGGAGCAGCAGCCCGGCTAGGGCTGTGCACAGAGCAAGCATGACTATGCTGGCCTCTGTGACCCGGGGCTCCACCGCAACCTCCCAGCGGCTCTGCTGGGCGTGTGCATAAAACTGGCGAGGTGCTGGGAGTTCCCAGCTTTCCCCTCCCCGCCTTCCCATGAGGCTGATTCGAGGATGGCCTGGCTGGGAGTCAAGACCTTGGGTTATTCACATCGGACGGGGCGGGAGAGCTGCCAAAGTCCCTCCAGCTGACTGCTCCTTGCACCCAGGTCAGGCCGTGAGCGGGGTGGGGCGTTCCAGAGCTGGCGTCAGGCCAAGGGCCAGCGTGCGGGTCGCTCTCTGGCCAGCAAGGGATATCTGGCTCTCTCGGGGGGCTGCCGCAAGCAGGCAGAAGTGACTCTGGCCCAGGCAGGAAGGGGAGAGTTTTTTCCGGCCCGTCTAGTGAATGAGGATGCACGGTCCTCACAAATTCAAATAGGAATTGGTAGTTTGGAAAGTCTCAAGCTTAATTTCACCCCCTTCTCTCCCCCCGCCCCCAAATATACAACCTCCTGCAAATGTGTGTGTCTCCTTTGCAGAGACACACACACACAACCTCCTGCAAATTCTCCTTTTCACACACACA
>NW_020716092.1:0-7186 GCF_002925995.2 Terrapene triunguis
GTGGGGGGCCACCGGCGCCCGAACACTGGCTCCGCCCTCATGCCACCCCTTCTCCCTGAGCCCTGCCCCCCCCTGCCCCCCTCCCCCCAAGGCCCCGCTCCACATCACCCCTCCTCCGCCAAAGCCTGCTCCTGCACTACCCCTTCTCCCTGAGCCCTGCCCCCCGCACCACTCCTCTCCCTGAGGCCCCACTCCATGGCACCCCTTCTCCCCAAACTCCCACCCCCACACCACCCCTCCCCCACGCCCCGCCCCGCCCCCCCCCCCCCCCCCCCCCCCGCCCCCCCACCCTCATGCCCCCCCTCCCCCCAAAGCCCTGCCCCACGGCACCCCTTCTCCCTGAGCCCCCACCCTCCGACTGCCCATTCCCCACCCCCACACCACCCGTCCCCCTGAGGCCCTGCCTCACGGCACCCTTTCTCCCCGAGCCCCTGCCTTTGCACCACCCCTTCCCTTGAGGCCCGCCCCCATGCCGCCTCTTCCCCCCAAGACCCTGCCCCTGTTCGCTCCTCTCCAACCCTCCCCACCCCGTCGCTCACCCTTACGGCCGGTAAAATGTGTCGGGGCCCCTCCCACCCCCCCCATTCCGGTGCCCCTGACGTAGACAAAAGGTGCAATAAAAAAATTGCAATTCATGATGAAGAAAATGGTCAGCAGTTCATGTCCACCACGAGAGTTGCCCAACCTCATGACACCGCATGGATTTTTCCAGCACCTGAAGAAAAGTATAAATGAGGGACAGCGACATCACCGTGGCCTGCCTCTTCCCCCCATCTCTACACAGGGAAGCAAGAGCGCCTGAAAAACAAAGAGCTCCACATTGAGACTTTGGTAGGGGCTGGGCCTACCTGGAAGGCGTTCCACTTAGCATGGACGGCTGTGAAGTTTTGAGGGAGAGAAATCCTCTTGCTTTTAGAATGATAAGCCTGGTAAAGTTTCGGCTTTAGACTGCGGTTTTGCTATTTTATTTCCTTTTGTAACCAGTTCTAATCTTCTATGCCACTGCCCCTTAAACACTTAAAACCCCTCTTTCTCTAGTTAATACGCTTCTTTTGATGTCGGGTCTAAACCAGTGAGTTTTTCTAGGGGGGGATTTGCTCAGATTAGAGGCTGGGGCATGTCCACTACCCTTTGAAGGAGTGGCGAACTAATTAATGAGCTTGCATTGATCAGAGAGGTCTTGAGCAGTGTAAGTCACACATTTCTGGGGGAATTTGCTCCCTGTAGTGCAGTTGATGAGTGGCTGGAAGCGCCTTCATGTCACTTTGCTGGGTGTGCGTCTGCATGCTGATCTCTGAGTGAACACAGCCTGGTGGGGTTTGCTGTTCACTAGCATAGCAGGGTAGGAGACACCCTGGTCAGGAAAGTTAAAGTGGGTGCAGGGGCTCCACGGTGCAGGGGCTCCACGGTCCAGGGGCATGTCACACACACGCCGATACAAAGTTCAACACACATCTATACCTAATACAGGCACAGACACATACACTAGGGTACCAGAAAAATACAGCAAGTCAAGCGTGTTAACTCCAAGGGAGCAGGGCCGATTCACGCCAATGGAGTGACACTGATTTACACCAGCCAGGGATCTGGCTCATTTTATTGATGGGGAAACTGAGGCACGGAGCAGGGACATGAATTATCCCAAACCACACAGCAAGTCAGGGTTAGAATTGTGATAGAATCCAGGGCTCCTAGGCCCTGGCCCGGTGTAGGCATCTATAGATAGATGTAAAGTCCTAAATTGAGACCTTCGGGGTTGAAAATTATGGCTCTAAATTATTGAGCCAATGGTTACAGGCGCTGCATCCAGGATCAGTTCGTGATCAGGGGAAGAAGGGCTCCATTTGCATCCATCCCGGGGTGCACCTGTTTTTTGGTTCTTGTGAGTTATCATTCTGGCTTCTAAGTAATAAAAGTTGTGGTACATTGCAACCTTCCAGCAAAAGAATGTTATACTTTTATCTAACTTCTCAGCATCTGTGCTGTGAACATTACGATGTTCCTCCTCTGTGCCTCATCTTCCCCTCTCACCTCTTGTCTATGTAGAGGGTCAGCTAGTTTGGGGCAGGGACTGTCCCTGTGGATTCTTCATCACTGACAATTTTTAAATCGAGATGGGATGTTTTTCTGAAAGATCTGCTCTAGGGGTTACTGTGGGGCCGTTCTCTGGCCCGTGCTAGACAGGAGGCCGGACTAGAGCTCACAATGGTCCCGTCTGGCCTTGCAATCCATGTGGCTTGATCTCATCTGGAGTCTCGCTAGGGGCTCCTGAGATAACAACCAAGAAGCTTTTTCCCTATTGCACGTGGCTAATTCCCAGATCAAAGCCAGCATTAGATTTGCCCTCTGCCTTTTACTGTCAATTCTAACTACACCAGGAAGATTCTGGCAGGGGAGTGTCCTAAGCCCCTGTTAGCTAGGGAAGGGGGCATCCGCTTATCGCTTTATGATCCTTCTTTTATAGTTGCCTCATTATCCTGATCCTTATCAGCACCACCTCTCATCTGAGCCTGAGGATGATTAACTCCAGGTGGATTCTCCCTGCTGATCTTGCAAACACACAGAGAAACCTTTCACAGAGCTTGTCCTTAGGCATTTATATGGCGCTAATTCACTAGGGGTCTATTATAAGCCTCCCACTGACTTCAGATCGGGCAGAGATAGCGGTCAGTGACCTACAGATCATGGCGAGATTTGAACTCTCATTGCTGGTGCCAGAGATCCAAGGATTAAAAAAAGCACGGGACCAAACTTACAGCCTGCCTGGGTATATGATTAATTGTATTCCACCAAGGTTAGGAAAGCCTGGGGTTGCTTGGCAAGGGCTGGCCAGAGGTAAACTTGGATTGTTCTCTGGCCCCGTGTTGTGTAAGAGGTCAGGGTCGATCTAATGGCTCCTTCTGGGCAAGGGGATTGTAAACCAGCCTGGAGGTTCAGCAGCAGTTTCACTGCAGTGAGGCTTTCACCGAATTCAATAGGGATTTAAAGCTATCAGTCCAGTAGCCCTGGAGTTTGACAGCAAATCCCGTTTCATGCTGCGTTGGCCATGTGCTGGAATTCTGGTGAACTTCAGGCACCCAGTGGCCACCTCCCTAGCTCTGCGAGCAGGATCCCAGCAAGCCGAGTGGAGAGCGCATCTGTTTAGCTTGGTACTTGGAGCCCACACGTAAGGCAGGGAAATGGCTTTTCATTGCTGTTTTGCAGCAGGGAAACTGAGGCACGCTGCGAGATCAAGACCAGGATTTCCAAAACAGCTCCGCTCCCATCTATGAACAGCGCACTGCACCGGGCGGGGGGAGGAGGGGTCAGGACACCTGGGTTCTATCCCCCAACGTTGCCCTGGACCTGCTGCATGAAGCTGGACAAATGTGGATGGGCTGTTTCCCCTTCTGCCCTCTGTCTCTCTAGACTGGGAGCTTTTTGAGACAGGAGCTGCCTCTAATTATGTACCCGTGCAGTGCCCAGCATAATAAAATATACTATCTAGGTCTTGCATCTGAAGAAGTGAGGTTCTTACCCACGAAAGCTTATGCTCCCAATACTTCTGTTAGTCTTAAAGGTGCCACAGGACTCTCTGTTGCTTTTTACAGATTCAGACTAACATGGCTACCCCTCTGATACTATCTAGGTCTGTTCATCAAGAAGCCTCAAAGCATTTCACAAAGATATCTTTATCCCCATTCCACATGTGGGGAAACTGAGGCACAGGGTGTGGAAGCCCAGGCTCAATCAGCAAGCCAGTGTAGACCCCAGATCCCAGATCAGAGTTCAGTCCACTAGGCCACATAACCCAACAGTACCCTGATCTTGACGGGACCTCTGCCTGCTACCATAACAATTGTAATTTAGGCCTCAAAAAGAGGAGGCCACATTTTCAACTGTGGGACTAGTGTGAACATCTGCTCATGAGTTTCACAACTGGGAGCGCTGCTGGAGGCATATGAGAAAGAACACCCTTGCTGAGATGCCAAAGCTCAGATCCCCAAAGGTATTTCAGACACCTAACTCCTGACGGTTTCAGCCTTTGAGGCTCTGGGTCCTTTGTGAAATTTCGCCCCTCTCCAGAATCTGAGCAAGAGCTGGGAACCAGTCAGGAGTTTTCCAGGTCCCAGCCCAATACCTTAACTAGAGCTGGGCGAATAACCGATTTTTCGGTTCATTGGCAATTTTGGAAAGTCGAAGGGAGAAAGAAAATCATTTGGGATCAGACCAAAGACAAAAGTTTTCAAAGTTTTAGATGACACCAAAGCAGAGGCAAAAATTGTTTCATGTGGGATGAAAGGTTTAGTCTCAATCTGAAGCGTTTTTAGGCTTTCAAAAAACAAAATGAAAACGAAAGACAATTTGGAAGCAACCAAACGCTCAAAACATTTCGTTTGAACCTTTTCCAAACAAAACATTGCAGTTTGTTGGGTTGGAAATGGCTTTTTCATCTCAAAACTTCCTTTCCTTTTAATTTTATAAAGTCTCAATTTATAAAGACGAAACCAAAACAGATTCCCGTAGTCACAGAGTCATAGAAATGTAGGACTGGAAGGGACCTCAATGGGACATCTAGTCCAGTCCCCTGCACTCAAGGCAAGACTAAGTAATAACTAGACCATCCCTGACAGGTGTTTGTCTAACCTGCTCTTAAAAATCCCCAATGATGGAGATTCCACAACCTCCCTAGGCAATTTATCCCAGTGCTTAACCACTCTGACATTTGGGAAGTTTTTCCTAATGTCCAGCCTAAACATCCCTTAAGCCCATTGGCTTCCTGTCCTATCCTCAGAGGTTAACGAGAACCATTTTTCACCCTCTTCCTTTTAACTGTCTTTTATGTAATTGAAAACTGTTATCATGTCCCCTCTCAGTCTTCTCTTCTCCAGATTAAACAAACCCAATTTTTTCAATCTTCCCTCATAGGTCATGTTTTCTAGAACTTTAATCATTGTTTTTGTTGCTCTTCTCTGGACTTTCTCCTATGTGTCCACATCTTTCCTGAAATGGTGCCCAGAACAGGACACAATATTCCAGTTGAGGCCTAATCAGCGCGGAGTACAGCAGAAATGTTTGGGCAAAGTTGAAACTAGACAGAATCAGTCTGGAAAGAAGGCTTCTGCATCTTTACCAGTGAGGGTGATTAAGCACCGGAGCAACTTACAGAGGGGGGGTGGGAAATGCTCTGTCACTGGCAGTTTTTAAATCAGGATTGGATGCGTTTTTTAAAGATATGCTCTAGTTAACGCAGGGATTAGATCAGGGGAATACTTGGACCTGTGTCCTTGGACCTGTATTATACAGCGCTAAGACCAGATAATTACAATAGTCCCTTCTGGCTGGAACCTGGGAATTTATAAAACATCCATCGCACGTGAGGGCCCCACATTGCCGTAGAGTATGATTAAAAGCGTTCAAGGCTACAGGACCCAATTAGGATAAGCAACCGGAGCCAGGAGAGGCAGGGTTTAACGGCTGTGCAGCCTTGGGCAGGTCACTGACCCACTTTGTGCCTCAGTTTCCCCCTGTCAATGCCCTCCCAGTAGCCTGGGATTAGTCTTAACAGCTGTGGAGTTTTATTGCCGCTATTAGGTGCCAAAGCTGGGCATGTATGTGTACGCTGGGGCGTGGCTGTCATCATAACCTCCGTCCTCGAACTCTGAGAGAGGCATTACAGTCCTAGGGGACTTTAGCCTGAGCTAGATAGTCCCCGCCAACCCACGCACACACAGAGACACACACAAATACAGACACACAAACTAATGTATACACATATACGCACAAAACACACACGTAGACACAACCAGACACACACAGGCATACACACAAATACATACCCATGCAGGTGCACTTGCAGAGAGACCCACAAAAACATTCAGGTGCACACACCCCTGAACAAATGCACACACACCAATGCCTACACACACACTGAAGAACACACACATTCAAACACACACATGCACCCAACGGCGCACACTTACTTTCTCACACATACACAAAACAAATAGATGCATCCATACACACACACGCACAGAATAATAATAGGAATCCCTGGTGAATCCGTTTTCATCTGTAGACACAGAGACGGGAAGGGTCTGGCCAAATATCACCCAGCAGGCACACACAGGCATTAAAAAAGAACACACACACAAATGCACGCACATACGCACATACACAAACACACACTGAACACGCACACCTAGACTAGCACACACACACATAAACAACCACACACACAAATGCATGCATACACACATGCAAACACACACTAACACGCACCTCTAGACCAACTCACATGCACATAAATACCCACAAACACACACACACAAATGCACACACACACTACCATGCACACCTAGACCAGCACACACACACATACACAAAGACACACATCCATGCGTCCATGCACATACTCCTAGACAAATGTGCACACACCCGTGCCCAAACACACATGCAGGGAACAGCCACACACACAAACCACACGCACACACGCACAAACCCCCGCCTGCACACCCAGATGCAAACAGCCACACACAAACACGTGCACACACACACTGAAAAGCGCCGCAGCAAGTGGTTTGAACTGCCAAACCTTTTCCTTGTCCTCTTAACCCCGATTGCCTGAGCCGTGGCCTTGATTCAGTCTGTACATAATATCTCTGCACTATACCCTAGAAACTGAGTAAACACACAGCTTAACTCCTTCGCTGGCAAGCTGAAAAAGGGGATTCGGGTACCCGGAGAATGGTCACAGGCCTGGGGAAATTACCGTAAGGAGAGAGACTGCAACTGGGGACCTGGCATTGACCTAGAGCAGTGGGAGGGCTGGGAGCCAGGACTCCTGGGTTCTATCCCTGGCTCTGGGAGGGGAGTGGGGTCTAGTGGTTAGACCAGGGGGGCTAGGAGCCAGGTCTTCTGGGTTCTCTTCCTGACTCTGGGGGGTCTAGCAGTTTACAGCAGGAGGCAGAGGAGGGCTGCCCCCAAATCCATGCCAGGTTTCCCACAGAGCACAGTGCCTGCTCTGGCTTTGGTTGGCTCCGAAGTGCTGGTACCCACGCCATGCAGCTGTGATCCAGGCACACCTACAGCTGGGTGCCTCCCGCTCCCCCAGCCGGCAGGGCTTTGATGTAAGGAGCAGGACAAGAGCCCTGTGTGCAGCCTGGGCCCCACTCACCACCCTCACTGTGCAGTCGTTGACCCCTGT
>NW_020716093.1:0-1831 GCF_002925995.2 Terrapene triunguis
TCCCAGAGCTGGGGACAGAACCCAGGAGTCCTGGCTCTCAGCCCCCCTGCTGTAATCACTACACCCCACCCCAGAGGTGAAAGTAAGCCGGTATGGTATGGCGTGCTGGTACACAGCTGACCGTACTGGCAGGGCTGCTGATGCGGGGGGGCCAAAAGGGACAGCTTCCCCAGGGCTCGCGGCAAGAGCCCCGGACCCTTTAAATCACTGCCAGGCCATGCTGAAGGGCAGGCTGGCTGGAGGAGCCTGCCCCCATCCCCGCCCCATCTGCCCGAGGCCCCGCCCAGTTGAGCGCCACCCCCCGTTCAGGACCCCAGCTGCCCTGCGTACCGGTAAGTCCCTTAAGTTACTTTCAGCGCTGCCCCCCCAAAGCCAGGGAGAGAACCGAGGAGTTCTGGCTCCCAGCCCCCCTGCTCTAACCACTAGCCCCCACTCCTCACCCAGAGCCAGGCTAGAACCCAGATGTCGTGGTTCCCAGCCCCCCTGGCTCTAACCACTACAACACCAAACTGAGATGAGAGGCCAGACCCACCCCCCAAGGCAGTGAAGTTGTGAATTGCCCCTCAGCCGGTGGCAGTCCCATGCCTCTGCCCCTGGGGTGGATCAGAGACCCAGCCAGCATGGGCGGTCCCCTGCCCCCTTGCTGCAGGAACACCTTGCACTGGGATGGACCAGGGCCCCCCCTCGCTGTGGGGCAGAGCCCCGGGATGCAGCTGGTCCCTGCTCACCAGGAGACGTGACGCTAGGTGGCAGCAGCCTCCCCGCTCACCTGGGGTGGTCAGCAGCACCGTGGCCCCGCAGGCACCGAGCGAATGCAGCAGGGACTTGGCGCGTATGTTGCTGTTCAGGCACGCCATGGCGCAGCCGATCTTCGCCAGCCCCATCCAAACCCAGAGGTAGGCGGGGACGTTCAGCAGGAAGACGGCCACCGCGTCCCCTTCCCGCAGCCCCACGCCGTCCCGCAGGACCCGAGCCGCCTGGCTGCTGCGCCGGTCTATGTCCCGGTAGGTGTAGACCTCCTCCCCGAAAAGCAGCAGGGCTTTCTCCGGGTGGCTCCGCACCTTCTCCAAGAAGGTATCGAGCAGGGTGAGGGGAGGGCGGCGCTGGAGCCGACGCAGACATCTGTATCCCTTGTGGATGATGGACAGTGATACGACCAGGTCCTGCCACCAGTAGGGGGAAAGCAGGTTCCCCAGCAGGGGCAGCAGGAGCAGCAGCCCGGCTAGGGCTGTGCACAGAGCAAGCATGACTGCTGGCCTCTGTGACCCGGGGCTCCACCGCAACCTCCCAGCGGCTCTGCTGGGCGTGTGCATAAAACTGGCGAGGTGCTGGGAGTTCCCAGCTTTCCCCTCCCCGCCTTCCCATGAGGCTGATTCGAGGATGGCCTGGCTGGGAGTCAAGACCTTGGGTTATTCACATCGGACGGGGCGGGAGAGCTGCCAAAGTCCCTCCAGCTGACTGATCCTTGCACCCAGGTCAGGCCGTGAGCGGGGTGGGGCGTTCCAGAGCTGGCGTCAGGCCAAGGGCCAGCGTGCGGGTCGCTCTCCGGCCAGCAAGGGATATCTGGCTCTCTCGGGGGGCTGCCGCAAGCAGGCAGAAGTGACTCTGGCCCAGGCAGGAAGGGGAGAGTTTTTTCCGGCCCGTCTAGTGAATGAGGATGCACGGTCCTCACAAATTCAAATAGGAATTGGTAGTTTGGAAAGTCTCAAGCTTAATTTCACCCCCTTCTCTCCCCCCGCCCCCAAATATACAACCTCCTGCAAATGTGTGTGTCTCCTTTGCAGAGACACACACACACAACCTCCTGCAAATTCTCCTTTTCACACACACA
>NW_020716094.1:0-13755 GCF_002925995.2 Terrapene triunguis
GGCAGAGCCCAGGGCTGGGCTAGCAGGGGTCTGTGGGTCAGGGCTGGGAGATGGTTGGGGTGAGTCCCAGGCTGGACCAGTGGGGACACCTGGCTGTGGCTTGAACCGCTCACTAGAAGAAACGTCATGTCCCCACTGCCCTGGCAGGCCCGACGGAGGAGCTGATGGTGTCGTGGGCGGGGGGGGAGCTGTCACAGGGATGCTCTGAACCCTGGCGGGGGGGGGGATCCGTGCCAGGTCGCTGGCCGGTGCCCGCCGGGGAGACACTCGCTAGAGACACCTGGGCAGTGGAGCGCGGCCCTGTCACCGCGCTGACAGCAGCGCTGGCTCCATGACACCGCTCCTGCCGGGGGGGAGGGAACAGGCAGCTACCGGAGCAGGGACTGGAAACCGCCCCCTCTCGGCAGGGCTCCTGGCCCGTTCCAGGGCACGGCCCGGGGGGGCTGCTGCTGTCAGCGCGCAGGGCATCCTGCCCCCTCTGCTGCAGCCGGCTGTGCCTGGTCCAGACTGGCTGCTCCCCCGCTGCCCTCGCAGGCCCCCCCATCTCCCTGCAGCCCCCGCTGCCCCCCATCTCCCCGCTGCCCCTGCATCATCCTCAACCCACCTGCATACACGGCTCAGTGACTGACACACTCCCCTGCGAGCGGCGCTGGGGCAGCGAGGCCCAGGCAGTCGCGCGTTATCCTCAAGCAGTGAGATGCAGGGAACCCGGCACATCTGTCCCGGGCGCGGCCCCGCCCCACCCCACAGTCCGACCCAGCCCATTCGCACTGGGCTCTCCAGACGTGGGGCACGGAGAGGGAGGGAGGCGTGTGGCGGTCGGCCAGGAGCTCGCCCCACAGAGACAGACGCCAAAGGCACTGGCCCAGGGCTAAGCTGGATCCAGGCCCCCCGCAGCTCCCTGTGACGAGCCCGCCCCAGCTCCGAGCGCCCCAAGGCAGGTGGGCGCGGTGGTTCCAGGCCCTCTCTGGGCAGTGCCGGCAGGCAGAGGTGCAACCCTGGGAGAGGCCAGCTCTGTGCCCAGGAGCCGGTCAGACTGGCCACCTGCCCGTCGCCGCGCCCGTGGGGAACACGGGGCCCCAGGCCGGCCCGGCCCTGGACAGGAGCACACAGGTCACAGCTCAGCCTGCATGGTCCTGCACTCACCAGCCACAGACCACACCTGCGAGCTGCCCAGGCAGCACCAGCGGGTCCCAGCCGTGCCCACGGCGCAGCCCCCTGGCAGCCTGGCACAGCCCTGGTTGCGCAGAGCCGGCCGCCAGGCACGCCAGCGAGCAGGACAGCGCGTGCACCCACCCTGAGCCACGCTCCCGCCGTCGGTGAGACGACACCTGCGGCCTCTGGCTGGAGCTCCCCGTCCCTGACATTTCACACACGAGCCCTGTCGGGGCCAGATGCCCCCTGCCCCCCCAGCACCATCCCCGGGGCTGCCCCCACAGGACTCCCCCCATGCTCCATGCCCCCCCCCAGCTCCCCGTTCAGGCTGTTGTCCCTGGCTGCGGCTGATTACTGCTCCCCAGATGAGACGCACTGAGCTCAATCAGCTGCCCTCAGCAAGCGGCGGGAATTAAAGTGCTAATGAGCCGTGGGCTGGAGGGCCGGGGAGGCTGGTGATTAATCAGGGGACTGGCTCTGACAGGCCTCACGCCGGGTGCGTCTCTCCCCAAGTCCCAGGCGGTCCCCAGGGTGCGCTGGGGATCTGTCTCATTGCCCAGGGGAGCAGCCTCTGTGACAGATGGGCCCAGACACTGTGACAAAGTGGGGGATTTTCTTGGTTTTCCAGTGGGTTGCATGCGGGGGGGGGGGGGGGAGGCAGGGGCCCCGGGGGGGACTGGTTTGACGGGGGGGGGGGGGGGGGAGGTTGTTGTTACACAGGGCCGGAGAGGGAACTGGGACTGGGACACCAGCCAATGGCCGGGAGGACGGAGACCCCAGCGACTGGGGACCTGGCGACCCGGAGACCCATCTCAGGAGTCGCAGCTGGTTCTGGCCAGTGGGGGGACAATGGGCTGCAAAGAGATGGGACCCCGGTGACCGGACCAGCCGGTTCCAGCCCGAGGGGGCCAGAGGACAGAAGAGAGGAGAGGAGGCCCAGGTGACCGAGTTTACGACCCTGTTTACCTGGAGAGAAGACAATGGACAGAGGGGGCCTGGGACCGGGGAGCTCAGATGCCCAGCTGGGAAGCAGGGGGGCTCTGGGCTGGAGAGGGGGAGCAGGCAGAGCCCACCTGGATGCAGGGGAGACTGGGATGTGCTAGGCTGAGGGAGGCCGGGCCTGAGGCCCTGCGAGTTTCCTGTGCTGGGTTCAACGCTCAATAAACCTCCTGTTTTACGCTGGCTGAGAGTCGCTCCGGGCTAGAGAACAGGGCGGGGGTGGGAGGGGGGCATTATTCCCTCGGGGGGTGGAGGCCCTGGGGGTCCAGAGCGAGGGGACTCCCTGAGGGGGCCCACGGCAGAGACAGACGTGCTGAGGCTCAGCGAGGTGCGGCTCCAGGAGGTGGAGGGACCTAACCCCGGGAGAGAGTGGACCCTGAGAAGGGCTGTCGCCCTGAAGGGGGTCCCCACAGGGGCCGTACGGGGCCGAGAGTGGGCACGACCTGTGAGTCCGTGACAGACACCAACAATCCAATGTTCAGGTTTCTCCCCGTCCCCCAGACAGTCCTGCAACAGGAACCCAGCGAGCGATGTGCCAGGTGGAAGCAGGTAAATGGCCCCAGCTGAGCTCCGGCCGGTTCCAGAGGTGACAGACGCTGCTGGGATACGCCAGCTAACCCAGGCTGAGCCGCTGGGCGTCCCTGGCTTATGCTCAGGGATCCCGGCCTCTCAGCTCAGCAGCAGAAGGCTGCAGGCCCCAGGCCTTGGCCGAACAGGAAGGCGCCAGCTCTTAGCCAGGCCTCGGTCAGCACGTGGCTGGCCGGAGCGGGTGCCCGGCGCACACCGATCTGTCGGGCGCCTGCGGGTCGGCCCAGGGACACGCCGGGCCCCGGGAGATCCGGAGGTGACAGGATAACGGATGACGATGCTTCGTTCGAACGAGCAGGTACAAGACACGAGGCTGGTAACTAGCACCGGGAACGTGACACACAACTTGTTTCTGTCAGTGGTTAAATGGAGAAGTCGTGGGGGGCATCTGGGCCGGGGCCGGCGTCCTGGTGCCGACTGAGCCGGCCCCTTGGCATGGGCACTTGTGTGTTTGTGTCCATGGGACCATGCGCCAGGCCGGGGCTTTGCCGGCCGTGACCTGGCCAAGCGCCTTCGCCCCCCTCCCACTGCTAGTGCAGCCGCCTCTGGAGCATCCAGACCAGCCGCACCCGCAGAAACACCCACCGCAGCACCCACAGCAACACCCGCAGGAACAGCCGCCGCAACACCCACAGCAACACCTGCAGCAACACCCACAGCAACACCCGCCGCAACACCTGCCACAACACTCGCCGCAACACCCGCTGCAACACCAACACCTGCAGCAACACCAACACCCGCAGCAACACCCGCAGCACGGGCACCACGTCCAGCCGGGGACTCGAGTCCCTCCCCCGAGCTTGCGCTGCTGGGCCCAGCCCTGCACCTGCTCCCGCCACAGTCCCCGAAGATCAAGAGAAACGCGTCACAGAACCTGTGCGGGAAACCCGGGCCTGCAGCGGGGAGGCCCCGCCCACGAGGGAGTGATGGGGGACGCGGCTGGGTCACGTGCTCACCAGGAGATGTGCCAGGCACCCGTCCTGCCGCCCCCAGTGGCCTCTGTGCTCAACACCCCGGTGCCCTAGAACTGGGCGAGTGGCCCGCGGGCATTGCTGCTGCCAGCACAAACCGACCCCCAGGATGCAGCAAACGAGCAATTGCCACAAAACACGCAGGCGTGCAGCGGGCGCAACCGTGCAGCCAAGGAGACTGGCGCAGCCCTGCCAATGCCCCTCAATCCCGACCAGCAGCCTCCGGCTGTCCCAGCCCTGAACACCCCCCTCTGCTCATGCCCCTTACCCTCCACCCACCCCCAGCCCAATCTGGCTTCTCCAGCCCGGCCCAAGGCCGTTCCCGCGCTGCCTGCGCCCGGCGGCTCTCACCGCGGGCGACTCGTCAGTGGGGAAGGGGGAAATCCGGCTTCAAACAATTATTGTTTTTTCCACCTGACTGGCTGCAAACTTGTTAATTTTTTTGTAATGGTGAGAAGTGTAGACGGCAGCTGCCTGGGAAATGAGTGGCTGAGCGAAGCGCGGGGCCCTGGCTGGCTTTCAGCTCTCCCGCGGCTCCCTCGCGCACGCTGCCGTCTATAAATAACGCCCCGTCTCCGCAATGGCAGAACGGCAGCGCTGGGTGCGGGCGTCGGACATAAAACCGTCCCTCTTTATGGCTCCAAACCATTCGCGTCATTTAGTGCAGCTCCGTAAACCTTCTGTTCTCCGCACGCCCCCGTGGTGCGAACAGCTCCTGACGGCGCGTGCCCAGGGACCCCGGCACCGAGCGACGGCTTCCCTGCCCCCACCCCACTCCCTCCGAGCAGCACGGCCCGCCTGCGCCCGGCACCCCGGCACCAGGATCCTCCAGCCCACAGCTCCCCTGCTCCCAACCCTCCCCAGTGCAGCATCCGGGATCCTGGCACCGAGCCCTGTCGCAACCCCCCTGCGGTACCACGGCAGCCAGGACCATCAGACACCGAGATATGCCCCCCACCGTCCCCCGCGTGTCACCCCTGGCTCCCCGAGGCCATGGCGGGGGCAGGGGGCGAGGTGGGGCATGGGGCGGAGGCAGGGAGCGGGGCCGGGGTGGGGGCGAAGCAGGGGGTGAGGCGGTGGCAGGGGTGGGGGGCAGGGGGTAAGGCCGGGGCAGGGGGATGGGGGTGAGGTGGGGCCAGGGGGCCAGCTGGGGCAGGACGGGTGATGAGGTGTGGCAGGGCAGGGCGGCGGCAGGGGGGCGAGGTGGGGTCAGGGGGGGAGGGCGGGGGGGGGCAGGGCGGCAGGGGGCAAGGTGGGGCAGGGCGGGGGCAGGGGGCGGGGTGGGACCAGGGGGCGACGCCATGGTGGGGGCAGGGGACGAGGTGGGGGCAGGATGGGTGGCGAGGTGTGGCGGGGCAGGGTGGGGGCAGGGGGACAGGTGGGGCCAGGGGGCGAGGCCGTGGCGGGGGCAGGGGGCGAGGTGGGACACGGGGCAGGACGGGTGGCGGGGCAGGGCGGGGGCAGAGGGCCAGGGGGCGAGGCCATGGCGGGGGCAGGGGGCGAGGTGGGGCACGGGTCAGGGCAGGGGCAGGGGGCAAGGTGGGGCACGGGTCAGGGCGGTGGGGCAGGGGCAGGTCTAGCCCCTCGGCAAAGGCTGCTCCTGGTTCAGGGCCTCCGGCTTTTCCACCCACCCGTTCACTCCAACCCCCCCGTCTCTCTGCCAGGGGCCCTGGCTTCCCGCTGACCCCCCCACCCCACGGTGACCCACTGACCCCCCCCCATAGGAGGGCGAAGGCAAAGCCCCACCCCCACCCCACGGTGCAGCCAATTGCATTGTCCCAGGGCAAACACGCTGCACCTCCTGCCCCCCCCCCCACGCACACCGCAACCAATCCCGTTATCCTGCAGCAAGACGCCCCTGCACTCTGGCCAATCAGAGGGCTTTGCAGTGGACCACCTGCATGGAGCGCAGCCAATCACAGCATCCTGCAGGAGCCCCCTCCCTGTCTGCCAGCCCCACAGTGGGGCAGGGCATCCCCTGGCGTCAGCCAATGGTTTTGTCCATCCTGTAAGGTGCGAGGGGGTCCGGCCCGGGGGGCGGGAACGTGGGGCAGAATGGGGAGGCCGGGCCCCGGGGGCGCCCTTCGCCCCAGTGTGGTAGGGGGCGGAGCTAACCAAACAGGCCCCGCCCCCACGGCTATGGGGCGAGCGAGGGGCACCGGCCGCCCCCCAGCAGCTGCCCCTGCCCAGGCCCTGGCGGCCTCCCAGGCCGGCTCTGTAAGAGCCTGACATGAAATTACCCAGATAAGCGCCGAAGAGCTTTTAAAGTCAATTCATTACATGTAATTAGGACAGGAGTGTTCTGCTCCCGCGATCGGATCTTGTCACCGCCAGCAGCTCCGCCAGCCCCGCCGCTCCCCTGCTGCCCGGCCCCCCGGCATGGCCCTGGGGTCCCCCAAACGCAGCCCTGCCGGTGCCCCTCACTCCCGACCCACAGCCCCCACAGCCAGCCCTGCCCCCCCACCCCCCCGCTCTGCCGGTGCCCCTCACTCCCGACCCGCAGCCCCTGCCATCCCAGCTTTCTGCATCCAGTTGCTGCTCCCGTCCCAGCCCCGGTGCTGTGGGGCTCGCGTTGCCGGCACTGTGTGCTCACTGCCTGGGCAGCCCTGCTGGGCGGTAGTGGGGGCTCGTATCCGGAAGGGAAGCAGGGGCAGCGCGTGCTGGGCTGGCTGCACTGGGCGGCAGGGGGCTGAGGGGCAGGGGGGGCCGGGATCCGGGCTGTGCCCAGCAGAGCCAGACGGGGTCAGAACTGCGCCCAGCGCCTATGGCGAGGTCTCTCCAAGTAAGGATCCTTCCGCTCTCCGGCCTCCCCACCGCTCCCGTCCTGGACAATCAGACCCCGTCCGAGCCCCAGGGGTGCCCCCCTCTGCCAGCGCCTGCACCCGTGGGTCCCGCCCTGCTCAGCCCAGCGCCCCGTGCCCTGCGTGGCCAGCCAGGGGTTATGGGCACCTGGCCCCCCTCACAGGGCTGCCAACGGCTGCATGTGGGTCTCTGTCCCAGGGAGCTCTCCGTGGGGCG
The DNA here is from genome assembly GCF_002925995.2 of Terrapene triunguis. NCBI lineage: Eukaryota > Metazoa > Chordata > Testudines > Emydidae > Terrapene > Terrapene triunguis. Next base: position 6,732 of record NW_020716094.1, read on the forward strand.
GGGGATGGGAACAGGCTGGGGGGGCTGAGGTTTGAGTTGGGGGCTGGCAGCAGTGGGGGCTGGGGACGGGCTGGGTTGGGGGCTGGGGGCAAGTGGGGGGGGTGGGCTGGAGGCAGGTGGGGGGGCAGGCTGAGCTGGGGGCTGGGCTGGAGGCGGGGGGGCTGGGAGAAGGGGCTGGGGTGGGGGCTGGGGCTGGAGGCAGGGGGTCTGGGAGAAGGGGCTGGAGGCCGGGGGGAGGGGGGGGCTGTCCCAAAGGGGAAGTGCCCGTCCCGCTGGGTCCTGCTGCTCCAGGATCTCGCCCCGGCTCTGCCCCACGGGCTTCCGGCTGGTGCAGGGCGCTGGGGGGAGCTGGGCCTGTCCCTCACCCCCGGGCCGGGCTGGCCTGTGTGGATGGCTGTGCCTGGGGAGTAACGACCAGCTGGTGGGCGCCGGGCACCCTTGGGGGGCAGCGCAGGGGGAGTCGGGGACCCGAGGGCTCAGCCACCCCCTCCCCCGCTGCAGCCCAGGCCCGAGGGCAGACAGAGACCTGGCCCGGACCCCCCAGAGTGGGCACTCGGCCTGGGCCCCTTGGAGCTGCTGCCGCTGGAGCCCCCGGCCCGGAGCCCCCGGCTATTCGAGAAGCTAACCGGGCAGCTCTGCCAGCCCAGCAACGGGCTTGGGGCTCCCCCAGGCTGGGCTGGGCCCCTCTGCCCTGCAGGGCCTGGGGCCGAGCGCAGGAGAAGCCCGCAGGGGTTGGCTGGGGGGCCCCCAGGCTGGCCCAGGCCCTGTGGCTGGGGCCGGCTCTCTGCAGCCCACGCTCGCCGCGCCGGTCGCTGAGTCCCGCAGCCCCCGAGAGCTGCGGCCGTCGTGTGCAGCGAGCGGCTTGTCCCTGCGCCGGCCAGCGGCCCCTGCACGGGGGGGAGCAGCCCAGCCACTTACCCAGAGTAAAAATAGCCGGGCACGGCGACATTTGTGGCAGGCGGCTCCGGCGGAAAGGTCAGCGAGAGGCCCTGTGGTGGGGGCGCCGCTGATTAGCCGGGGGAGTTAAACGGCGCCTTTGTCAGAGCCAGGAACGAACACGCAGGAAATACGGGGAGGGGGGAGGCCCCAGCCCACGGCCGAACCGGGCCCCTCCCTGCCCAGTGTCTGGGTGCGGGCTGGGCGCCAGCAAGCAGCGGGGGGGTCTCCAGGCGGCTCCAGGCTGCTGGCTGGGCTGGTCAGAGCGTCAGCCCCGGGGATGGCAGCCGCCGAGCAGGGGGTTTCCCACCTGACCCACGGAGGGCGAGCTCGGGGCTCTGCCGGCTGACTGCTGCTGCCGGCGGGTGGCACCTTCGCTCTCAGATCCGGCCGTCCCGCCACACCAGGGCGCTGCCCCCGCCTGCCCCTCGGCAGCACCCACAGGACAGGCGCGGGGTCACACTGACCCAGCAGAGCAGGGACCCCACGTCCCCGCAGCACGTTCCGGACGTCCCCAGGGACCCCGAGTCCTGCCAGCTCCCCACGGCCTCCCCACTGCCCAGAGCGGGAGGGATTCACCCAGCGTCACACAGGGACGAACCTCGATCGCCCAGATTAGTGCCCGATGCCTCCGTCCAACAGCGTCCTCGTACAGCGCTGCCGGTGCCCCTCACTCCCAACTCACAGCCCCCCAGCTCTGACAGTGCCCCTCACTCCCGACCTGTAGCCCCTGCTAGCCCCACAGCTCTGCTGGTGCTCCTCACTCCCGACCCGTAGCCCCTGCTAGCCCCACAGCTCTGCCGATGCCCCTCACTCCTGACCCACAGCCCCCCAGCTCTGCCGGTGCCCCTCACTCCCGACCTGCAGCCCCACAGCTTTGCCGTTGCCCCTCACTCCCGACCTGCAGCCCCTGCTGTCCCCTGTATTTCCATAGGCCTGGCCCTGGTGCCTGGCTCTGTCTGCTCGGTTTCTTCTCTAGCTGCCTGATCCTGGAGGCTTCGCCCCACACCCCGGCCGGCTAGAGCAGCGCAGACCCACCGGGCCCTGGGAACTCCCCCGGCCCCGACCCGGCGGCTCCGGGCCAAGCCCAGCGCCCGGGAGCCCAGCCCCGCGAAGGCCCCTGCCCGGAGGCCGGTCTGTGCCAGGCTCAGCGGATCCTGCCAGCTGCGGCGGAAGCGCTGCCAGCTCTCGGCAGCCTCCCCGGGGCCGGGTTCGCGGGGCCGAGCCGAGACAAAAGGCTTTTGACAGGGATTTCGCTTTTCAGAACAGCCGCCAACCTGAGCGCACGAGGCAGCGAGCGATCGCCCGGCAGGCGCACGGGGTGACAGCAGCCAGGCTGGGGGCTCCTCCATCCGCCCCCACCTGCTCTGCCCCCCCGGCCCTGCCCAGGCTGTTCCTGCAGGCTCCAGGCGCTGGGGGGGCCATGAACGGTGCCAGCCCCCGGGGAGGGGCCCTGCCCCCCACCCGTCGGGCTGCGGCACAGTGGGGGTGGGGAGCTGCCAAGGACAGGGAGAGATCGACAGCCCCCCCCCCCCCGCCTGCCCAGTGCCCGCTCGCCCACGCGGCAGCCTGGCTACCAGCCAGGGGCTAAACCGGCCCCTGCCAGCGTCAGGGAGAGACCCCTCCCCCACCGTGTCCCCACCCTCGCTGCCTGCCGCAGGGCCTGACCCGCTGTGCCCCAACTCGGTGCCCCGGAGCCGCCTGCCTGTGCGGGGGGTTGGGGGGGGCAGTGCTCAGGACACGCTATGGCCACTGCGCTGGGCTCAGGCAGGACTGGGCCACACCCCAGGATCAGGCCGGGGCAGCCCAGCAGCCCCCGCCCCAGCCGCTGCCAAGGACTAGCCCAGGAAACCGCCCGCTGGAGCGTGACGGTGCTCCTCACTCCCGACCCGTAGCCCCCTGCTAGCCCCCCAGCTCTGCCGGTGCCCCTCACTCCTGACTCCCAGCACCACGGGCTCCCTGCTCCCGCCACCCCAGGTCCCACCAGAGACACGGGCCCCCCAGCTGCCCACGCCAAGGCCGGGAAGAGCCGCTGGGCAGGGCGGGGGGCAGCGCAGGCGGGGGTGGGTGCCCGGGCCCCTGCGTCTCTCCCACACCGGAGCGCAGGGGGACCCGCAGTCCAGCTGCAGGGAACCAGGCTGCGGCTCTGCCCCCCCGAGCCGGCGGGAGATTTACAGCTCGGCCCGGCTTTACGACTCGGAAGCTGCTTACGCCGGGATTTTCCCCCCGTGCCGGCCCATAAAGAACCAGGCTGGTGACGGGCCGGAGGCTGATTTCCAACTCGCTGCCTGCAGTAAAGGGCCCAGCGAGGGGCAGCCCTGCCCCCCAGGAGAGCACACAGGGCCAGGCCCCAAGCAAAGAGCCAGCCCCACTGCTGCCCCACAGCTCCTGGCCAGAGCGCTGCTCCAACCCACCTCCGCTGGGACGCACTCACACCAGTTCCCACGGCTGAGTGGGGTGAGAACCCAGGAGTCCTGTGCCCACCCCAGCACAAGCTGGGGGAGAGGAGCAGTGCCTGGCTCTTCCCCCCCCCACGTTCCCCCCCCCCGCACCAGCCCCACGCCCCCAGTGGGCCCCCAACACCCACCCCCCGGCACTACCCGTCCCTCCCCACGGCACCCTGCTTAGAAACGGCCCCACACAGCAACCCGCCACACCACACCGCCAGCAGCGGGGCCCAGGGCTTGGCCCCAGGGAGTCTGGGCTCTGCCTCGAAGGGCTCAGTGGGACCCGGCGCTTAGCCAAGCCCTCCAGCGACGGGCAGCCCCACAGCCAGCCCTTCCCCTCTGTGCTGGCCTCACTTCCAGCCCCCGATCCTGGGCAGAGCCCCAGCCTTCGATCCCCCTCCGCAGGCTCAGCCCAGGGACCCTGGCGGGGGCAGTGAGGAGACAAGTGTCTGTGCCCCCCACCCCCTCCAGGGGCCAAGGCACAGAGAGGGGATCAGAGCGCCGGGCTCCCGGCTCCCAGCCCTGTGCTCATGCCTCTGCCCAACAGCCGCACAGGCCATGACCCCCTCTGCCCCCCGCGGGCACCTGGCAACACCCACCAGGGAGAGGGGCAGCATCCTGCCCTCCCCAGAGCCCCCCTCTCCTCTCCCCCACCTCACTGCACAGAGATGGCATCTCCCCTGGCCAGCTCTGGCCTCATGCTGCTGGGTGAGCCCCGCTGCCCTGCGCCCTGATGCCTGCGGCCTCCCCTCCCCGAGCCGGGCGCGGGCTGCGGCTGGCAGCGCTGCTCCGGGAGTGAGGATCAGGCCGCCTGGCAGCCGCAGGAGGGAAGCGGCTCATTTCCAGAGTCATTACGGGCGGCAAAGGTCCCATCAGGTATTCCGCCCGCTCAGCACATTGATTTCCCCAAAGCACAGCGCGGATTTGGGTCTTCCGGTGCCTGCGCTAGCCCCAGCTGGGGCCGCGCTGCCTGGACCAGCACGTGGGGAGTGGCCTGGGCCCTCGGGCCCCGCGTGGAAAGGGCCAGCCCAGGGCCGGGCAGGCTGCCGGGGCAGACGGAGGCACGTTGGGAGCAGCAGCTGCTCAGGCGCTCCAAGCGCGCGTGTGACCCTGGCACCCCATGGGGTGTCTCTCCTCGCGAACCCCCTGCCAGCCCCGGTGCTGGGGGCTGCCCCCGTGCTGCCCGGCGACCCCAGTGCCACCCAGCCCGGCCGGCCAGACAGCAGCCAGGCACTGAGCAGGGTCCCACAGACCAGAGCAAGGCAACGAACTGCAACTTCCCAAAGCATCCAGCAACCCCTCAGCTCCCCCCTGGCACCAGCTCTGCAAGCCCCTCCATCTGTGGGGGCCCAGAGCCCTGCCCCCAGCACAGCTCGGCCCCTGGACAGAGCTCTGGGAAGGGCTCTCCTCGGGGAACCTGGAGGGAAACTCGAGCAGACAACGCTGGAGCAGCAGGTGCCAGCGCCCAGGGCCAGGCGCCTCCAGCCGGGCGGGGACTCACCACGGTGAAGTTCTGGGAGGAGCACTTCTCGCCACTGAAGTTGCAGCTCTGGAGCATGTCGTCGAGCTGGTGGCCGGTGCGGTTGAGGATGTCGGCCATGTCCGGGTCCGGGTAGAGCAGGTCGGCCGCCCTGTGCCCCTCGCGGTCCTTGGGGGGCAGCCCGGTCATGTTGGCCAGGTGGAAGATGTCGGCGTCGGAGAGCGCGGAGTGGCGGAAGCGGTTGATGTTGCAGATGGTGACGGCCGGGAAGAGCATCTCGCGGGCGGCCTCCTCGTCCAGCGCCGTGAGGTGCGGGCGCTCCAGGTAGAGCAGCGCCGAGCGGGCCGCCTGCGACAAGAAGAAGGCCAGCGAGAGCAGGAAGGCGAACGCCCACAGGGTCTGCCGGACGCCCAGGCGCCCCGACCCACAGATGTGGCCAAGGCCGTGCAGGGTGCTAGTGCCAGCGAAGGTGGCCAGGTCGCGGGTGCGCGGGCGGCTGGGCTCCTCGATCAGACTCTCCTTGTCCCCTTCCTCTTCCTCCTTCTGCTTCTCATCCTCCTCGGCAAATTTAATTTTGCACACGATCTCAATCGGCATCTGCCCAGAGCGGCCGGCGCGCCCACCGTGCCCAGCCAGCGAGCTCGCCCCCGGCGCGGGGACCCGGCCAGACCCGGGGACGGGCACGGCAGAGCCTCCTCTGGGGCAGGACACCTCACCCGCCAAGGCAAGCGCAGCCCTTCTCCGGAGCTCCCAGCCGCTGCTTCCCGCTTGTCTCACTAGTCGATCGTCTCCTTGTGCCTTCGCTTATCAGCACAAATACAGCTGTCAAATAACCCTGCCTCTGCCTCCGCTGAACGCTGCTAAGACCCGGCAGACACAGGCAGCATGTGCTAATACAATCCAGGGAATACTTAATCATTCAAGACATGTCACCGTTATTTCCCCGTGCAGCCCGGCGTGAGCGGAGGCAGCGGGCAGCGACCGGAGCCCCCGGGCAGGGGCACCGCGCCGAACCGAGCCCCGCCAGGCTCCAAAGTGCTGCTCCAGCCACTTGTTAGAATAGCTCGCCGCGGCAAAGTGATGCCAAGGAGAGCAGAGAGCACTGCCGGCCTCAGCTGCCGCTGCCGCTCGCTGGCAGCTCCGCTCGCCCGCCCGCCGGGGCCTGGCACCCCCTGCCCACGAGTTCCTGCCCCAGGAGAGGAGCAGCCCCGTGGCGGGAGAGGGGACGGGGAGCCGGAGGCAGCCTGCAGCCAGCCAGCAGAGCAGCCCCTCCTAATCCCCCGGCTGTGGATCCTCCTGGACGTTAACCGCCTCCCTGCCGTGCGGCTCCTGCTCCCAAAGTTGGGAGGTGCAAATCCGCTGGCTCCTCGCGGCCGTGCCGCCCGTGCCCTCGCCGCGGGCCACCTGCCTCCTCCCTTGCCGGCTGCGCGATCAGGGGCGAGGAGGGAGGAAGCCGGCAGGAGGAGCTGCCCGATCGATGGCGCTCCCCGCGGAACAAGCAGCGGGAAAAGTGAAAAGGGTTATTGATCCGTGCGAAGCAGCAGCTGTCAGGGATTAGGGCTCCCTCCCCTTCCCGGGAATTAATGCCGCGCGGAGCGGAGCCCGAGCCGGCTGCAGCTCTGCATGCGCCAGCGGTTCCCTCGGCTCCGGGCTGGCCAGGCTCCTGGAATCGCTGCTGCCAAGTTCCTGCGCCCCCCCAACGCCCGAAAGGGGGGCCAGGGAACCTCAGGCAAACGCCGCCCCCCTGGAGAGAGGCCCTGGAGCAATGCACCACCCGGCTCGCCCAGCGTGCCCGGGGGCTCACCGGGCCCCGGAGCCATGGGGCAGGAGCTTCCCCACCAGGCAGCTGCAGCCTTTGGCCCAGTCCCAGGGGCGCGGCAGGGCTAAGCACCCGCCGATGGCCCCAGCTCGTTTCAAGGCCGGGAATGTCCAAGCAGAGGCAGGGAGCGGAGCAGGGGCCCCCTAGCCCCCCACCCTGCCTGCCACGCAGGTCAGGCCCTGCCGCCCAGGACCTGCAGCAGCACCAGCTGTGCCTCCCCCCCACTCAGGTGCAGCCCCGGGAACACCCCCCCCTCGCTAGGGCACCCCCCCGGCAGCCGCCCCCGCGTCCCCTAGCACCGCGCAGCGGGTCAGAGCCACCCTCACGCCGCGGCCGATGCCA
>NW_020716095.1:0-13723 GCF_002925995.2 Terrapene triunguis
GGCAGAGCCCAGGGCTGGGCTAGCAGGGGTCTGTGGGTCAGGGCTGGGAGATGGTTGGGGTGAGTCCCAAGCTGGACCAGTGGGGACGCCTGGCTGTGGCTTGAACCCCTCACTCGAAGAAGCGTCATGTCCCCACTGCCCTGGCAGGCCCGACGGAGGAGCTGATGGTGTCGTGTGTGGGGGGGGGAGCTGTCACAGGGATGCTCTGAACCTTGGCGGGGGGGGGGATCCGTGCCAGGTCGCTGGCCGGTGCCCGCCGGGGAGACACTCGCTAGAGACGCCTGGGCAGTGGAGCGCGGCCCTGTCACCGCGCTGACAGCAGCGCTGGCTCCGTGACACCGCTCCTGCCGGGGGGGAGGGAACAGGCAGCTACCGGAGCAGGGACTGGAAACCGCCCCCTCTCGGCAGGGCTCCTGGCCCGTTCCAGGGCACGGCCCGGGGGGGGCTGCTGCTGTCAGCGCGCAGGGCATCCTGCCCCCTCTGCTGCAGCCGGCTGTGCCTGGTCCAGACTGGCTGCTCCCCCGCTGCCCTCGCAGGCCCCCCCATCTCCCTGCAGCCCCCGCTGCCCCCCATCTCCCCCATCTCCCCGCTGCCCCCGCAGACCCCCCCATCTTGCCCCGCTGCCCCCCATCTCCCCGCTGCCCCTGCATCATCCTCAACCCACCTGCATACACGGCTCAGTGACTGACACACTCCCCTGCGAGCGGCGCTGGGGCAGCGAGGCCCAGGCAGTCGAGCGTTATCCCCAAGCAGTGAGATGCAGGGAACCCGGCACATCTGTCCCGGGCGCGGCCCCGCCCCACCCCACAGTCCGACCCAGCCCGTTCGCACTGGGCTCTCCAGACGTGGGGCACGGAGAGGGAGGGAGGCGTGTGGCAGTCGGCCAGAAGGTCGCCCCACAGAGACAGACGCCAAAGGCACTGGCCCAGGGCTAAGCTAGATCCAGGCCCCCCCCAGCTCCCTGTGACGAGCCCGCCCCAGCTCCGAGCGCCCCAAGGCGGGTGGGTGCGGTGGCTCCAGGCCGTCTCTGGGCAGTGCCGGCAGGCAGAGGCGCAACCCTGGGAGAGGCCAGCTCTGTGCCCAGGAGCCAGTCAGACTGGCCACCTGCCCGTCGCCGCGCCCGTGGGGAACACGGGGCCCCAGGCCGGCCCGGCCCTGGACAGGAGCACACAGGTCACAGCTCAGCTTGCATGGTCCTGCACTCACCAGCCACACACCACACCTGCGAGCTGCCCAGGCAGCACCAGCGGGTCCCAGCCGTGCCCACGGCGCAGCCCCCTGGCAGCCTGGCACAGCCCTGGTTGCGCAGAGCCGGCCGCCAGGCACGCCAGCGAGCAGGACAGCGCGTGCACCCACCCTGAGCCACGCTCCCGCCGTCGGTGAGACGACACCTGCGGCCTCTGGCTGGAGCTCCCCGTCCCTGACATTTCACACACGAGCCCTGTCGGGGCCAGATGCCCCCTGCCCCCCCAGCACCATCCCCGGGGCTGCCCCCCCAGGACTCCCCCCATGCTCCATGCCCCCCCCAGCTCTCCGTTCAGGCTGTTGTCCCTGGCTGCGGCTGATTACTGCTCCCCAGATGAGACGCACTGAGCTCAATCAGCTGCCCTCAGCAAGCGGCGCCGGGAATTAAAGTGCTAATGAGCCGTGGGCTGGAGGGCCGGGGAGGCTGGTGATTAATCAGGGGACTGGCTCTGACAGGCCTCACGCCGGGTGCGTCTCTCCCCAAGTCCCAGGCGGTCCCCGGGGTGCGCTGGGGATCTGTCTCATTGCCCAGGGGAGCAGCCTCTGTGACAGATGGGCCCAGACACTGTGACAAAGTGGGGGATTTTCTTGGTTTTCCAGTGGGTTGCATGCGGGGGGGGGGGGGGGAGGCAGGGGCCCCGGGGGGGACTGGTTTGACGGGGGGGGGGGGGGGGGAGGTTGTTGTTACACAGGGCCGGAGAGGGAACTGGGACTGGGACACCAGCCAATGGCCGGGAGGACGGAGACCCCAGCGACTGGGGACCTGGCGACCCGGAGACCCATCTCAGGAGTCGCAGCTGGTTCTGGCCAGTGGGGGGACAATGGGCTGCAAAGAGATGGGACCCCGGTGACCGGACCAGCCGGTTCCAGCCCGAGGGGGCCAGAGGACAGAAGAGAGGAGAGGAGGCCCAGGTGACCGAGTTTACGACCCTGTTTACCTGGAGAGAAGACAATGGACAGAGGGGGCCTGGGACCGGGGAGCTCAGATGCCCAGCTGGGAAGCAGGGGGGCTCTGGGCTGGAGAGGGGGAGCAGGCAGAGCCCACCTGGATGCAGGGGAGACTGGGATGTGCTAGGCTGAGGGAGGCCGGGCCTGAGGCCCTGCGAGTTTCCTGTGCTGGGTTCAACGCTCAATAAACCTCCTGTTTTACGCTGGCTGAGAGTCGCTCCGGGCTAGAGAACAGGGCGGGGGTGGGAGGGGGGCATTATTCCCTCGGGGGGTGGAGGCCCTGGGGGTCCAGAGCGAGGGGACTCCCTGAGGGGGCCCACGGCAGAGACAGACGTGCTGAGGCTCAGCGAGGTGCGGCTCCAGGAGGTGGAGGGACCTAACCCCGGGAGAGAGTGGACCCTGAGAAGGGCTGTCGCCCTGAAGGGGGTCCCCACAGGGGCCGTACGGGGCCAAGAGTGGGCACGACCTGTGAGTCCGTGACAGACACCAACAATCCAATGTTCAGGTTTCTCCCCGTCCCCCAGACAGTCCTGCAACAGGAACCCAGCGAGCGATGTGCCAGGTGGAAGCAGGTAAACGGCCCCAGCTGAGCTCCGGCCGGTTCCAGAGGTGACAGACGCTGCTGGGATACGCCAGCTAACCCAGGCCGAGCCGCTGGGCGTCCCTGGCTTATGCTCAGGGATCCCGGCCTCTCAGCTCAGCAGCAGAAGGCTGCAGGCCCCAGGCCTTGGCCGAACAGGAAGGCGCCAGCTCTTAGCCAGGCCTCGGTCAGCACGTGGCTGGCCGGAGCGGGTGCCCGGCGCACACCGATCTGTCGGGCGCCTGCGGGTCGGCCCAGGGACACGCCGGGCCCCGGGAGATCCGGAGGTGACAGGATAACGGATGACGATGCTTCGTTCGAACGAGCAGGTACAAGACACGAGGCTGGTAACTAGCACTGGGAACGTGACACACAACTTGTTTCTGTCAGTGGTTAAATGGAGAAGTCGTGGGGGGCGTCTGGGCCGGGGCCGGCGTCCTGGTGCCGACTGAGCCGGCCCCTTGGCATGGGCACTTGTGTGTTTGTGTCCATGGGACCATGCGCCAGGCCGGGGCTTTGCCGGCCGTGACCTGGCCAAGCGCCTTCGCCCCCCTCCCGCTGCTAGTGCAGCCGCCTCTGGAGCATCCAGACCAGCCGCACCCGCAGAAACACCCACCGCAGCACCCACAGCAACACCCGCAGGAACAGCCGCCGCAACACCCACAGCAACACCCGCCGCAACACCCGCCGCAACACCCGCCGCAACACTCGCGGCAATACCCGCTGCAACACCAACACCTGCAGCAACACCAACACCCGCAGCAACACCCGCAGCACGGGCACCACGTCCGGCCGGGGACTCGAGTCCCTCCCCCGAGCTTGCGCTGCTGGGCCCAGCCCTGCACCTGCTCCCGCCACAGTCCCCGAAGATCAAGAGAAACGCGTCACAGAACCTGTGCGGGAAACCCGGGCCTGCAGCGGGGAGGCCCCGCCCACGAGGGAGTGATGGGGGACGCGGCTGGGTCACGTGCTCACCAGGAGACGTGCCAGGAACCCGTCCTGCCGCCCCCAGTGGCCTCTGTGCTCAACACCCCGGTGCCCAAGAACTGGGCGAGTGGCCCGCGGGCATTGCTGCTGCCAGCACAAACCGACCCCCAGGATGCAGCAAACAAGCAATTGCCACGTAACACGCAGGCGTGCAGCGGGCGCAACCGTGCAGCCAGGGAGACTGGCGCAGCCCTGCCAATGCCCCTCAATCCCGACCAGCAGCCTCCGGCTGTCCCAGCCCTGAACACCCCCCTCTGCTCATGCCCCTTACCCTCCACCCACCCCCAGCCCAATCTGGCTTCTCCAGCCCGGCCCAAGGCCGTTCCCGCGCTGCCTGCGCCCGGCGGCTCTCACCGCGGGCGACTCGTCAGTGGGGAAGGGGGAAATCCGGCTTCAAACAATTATTGTTTTTTCCACCTGACTGGCTGCAAACTTGTTAATTTTTTTGTAATGGGTGAGAAGTGTAGCCGGCAGCTGCCTGGGAAATGAGTGGCTGAGCGAAGCGCGGGGCCCTGGCTGGCTTTCAGCTCTCCCGCGGCTCCCTCGCGCACGCTGCCGTCTATAAATAACGCCCCGTCTCCGCAATGGCAGAACGGCAGCGCTGGGTGCGGGCGTCGGACATAAAACCGTCCCTCTTTATGGCTCCAAACCATTCGCGTCATTTAGTGCAGCTCCGTAAACCTTCTGTTCTCCGCACGCCCCCGTGGTGCGAACAGCTCCTGACGGCGCGTGCCCAGGGACCCCGGCACCGAGCGACGGCTTCCCTGCCCCCCCCCACTCTCTCCGAGCAGCACGGCCCGCCTGCGCCCGGCACCCCGGCGCCAGGATCCTCCGGCCCACAGCTCCCCTGCTCCCACCCCTCCCCAGTGCAGCATCCGGGATCCTGGCACCGAGCCCTGTCGCAACCCCCCTGCGGTACCACGGCAGCCAGGACCATCAGACACCAAGATATGCCCCCCACCGACCCCCGCGTGTCACCCCTGGCTCCCCGAGGCCGTGGCGGGGGCAGGGGGCGAGGTGGGGCATGGGGCGGAGGCAGGGAGCGGGGCCGGGGTGGGGGCGAAGCAGGGGGTGAGGCGGTGGCAGGGGTGGGGGGCAGGGGGTAAGGCCGGGGCAGGGGGATGGGGGTGAGGTGGGGCCAGGGGGCCAGCTGGGGCAGGACGGGTGATGAGGTGTGGCAGGGCAGGGCGGCGGCAGGGGGGCGAGGTGGGGTCAGGGGGGGAGGGCGGGGGGGGGCAGGGCGGCAGGGGGCAAGGTGGGGCAGGGCGGGGGCAGGGGGCGGGGTGGGACCAGGGGGCGACGCCATGGTGGGGGCAGGGGACGAGGTGGGGGCAGGATGGGTGGCGAGGTGTGGCGGGGCAGGGTGGGGGCAGGGGGACAGGTGGGGCCAGGGGGCGAGGCCGTGGCGGGGGCAGGGGGCGAGGTGGGACACGGGGCAGGACGGGTGGCGGGGCAGGGCGGGGGCAGAGGGCCAGGGGGCGAGGCCATGGCGGGGGCAGGGGGCGAGGTGGGGCACGGGTCAGGGCAGGGGCAGGGGGCAAGGTGGGGCACGGGTCAGGGCGGTGGGGCAGGGGCAGGTCTAGCCCCTCGGCAAAGGCTGCTCCTGGTTCAGGGCCTCCGGCTTTTCCACCCACCCGTTCACTCCAACCCCCCCGTCTCTCTGCCAGGGGCCCTGGCTTCCCGCTGACCCCCCCACCCCACGGTGACCCACTGACCCCCCCCCATAGGAGGGCGAAGGCAAAGCCCCACCCCCACCCCACGGTGCAGCCAATTGCATTGTCCCAGGGCAAACACGCTGCACCTCCTGCCCCCCCCCCCACGCACACCGCAACCAATCCCGTTATCCTGCAGCAAGACGCCCCTGCACTCTGGCCAATCAGAGGGCTTTGCAGTGGACCACCTGCATGGAGCGCAGCCAATCACAGCATCCTGCAGGAGCCCCCTCCCTGTCTGCCAGCCCCACAGTGGGGCAGGGCATCCCCTGGCGTCAGCCAATGGTTTTGTCCATCCTGTAAGGTGCGAGGGGGTCCGGCCCGGGGGGCGGGAACGTGGGGCAGAATGGGGAGGCCGGGCCCCGGGGGCGCCCTTCGCCCCAGTGTGGTAGGGGGCGGAGCTAACCAAACAGGCCCCGCCCCCACGGCTATGGGGAGAGCGAGGGGCACCGGCCGCCCCCCAGCAGCTGCCCCTGCCCAGGCCCTGGCGGCCTCCCAGGCCGGCTCTGTAAGAGCCTGACATGAAATTACCCAGATAAGCGCCGAAGAGCTTTTAAAGTCAATTCATTACATGTAATTAGGACAGGAGTGTTCTGCTCCCGCGATCGGATCTTGTCACCGCCAGCAGCTCCGCCAGCCCCGCCGCTCCCCTGCTGCCCGGCCCCCCGGCATGGCCCTGGGGTCCCCCAAACGCAGCCCTGCCGGTGCCCCTCACTCCCGACCCACAGCCCCCACAGCCAGCCCTGCCCCCCCACCCCCCCGCTCTGCCGGTGCCCCTCACTCCCGACCCGCAGCCCCTGCCATCCCAGCTTTCTGCATCCAGTTGCTGCTCCCGTCCCAGCCCCGGTGCTGTGGGGCTCGCGTTGCCGGCACTGTGTGCTCACTGCCTGGGCAGCCCTGCTGGGCGGTAGTGGGGGCTCGTATCCGGAAGGGAAGCAGGGGCAGCGCGTGCTGGGCTGGCTGCACTGGGCGGCAGGGGGCTGAGGGGCAGGGGGGGCCGGGATCCGGGCTGTGCCCAGCAGAGCCAGACGGGGTCAGAACTGCGCCCAGCGCCTATGGCGAGGTCTCTCCAAGTAAGGATCCTTCCGCTCTCCGGCCTCCCCACCGCTCCCGTCCTGGACAATCAGACCCCGTCCGAGCCCCAGGGGTGCCCCCCTCTGCCAGCGCCTGCACCCGTGGGTCCCGCCCTGCTCAGCCCAGCGCCCCGTGCCCTGCGTGGCCAGCCAGGGGTTATGGGCACCTGGCCCCCCTCACAGGGCTGCCAACGGCTGCATGTGGGTCTCTGTCCCAGGGAGCTCTCCGTGGGGCGGGGGATGGGAACAGGCTGGGGGGGCTGAGGTTTGAGTTGGGGGCTGGCAGCAGTGGGGGCTGGGGACGGGCTGGGTTGGGGGCTGGGGGCAAGTGGGGGGGGTGGGCTGGAGGCAGGTGGGGGGGCAGGCTGAGCTGGGGGCTGGGCTGGAGGCGGGGGGGCTGGGAGAAGGGGCTGGGGTGGGGGCTGGGGCTGGAGGCAGGGGGTCTGGGAGAAGGGGCTGGAGGCCGGGGGGAGGGGGGGGCTGTCCCAAAGGGGAAGTGCCCGTCCCGCTGGGTCCTGCTGCTCCAGGATCTCGCCCCGGCTCTGCCCCACGGGCTTCCGGCTGGTGCAGGGCGCTGGGGGGAGCTGGGCCTGTCCCTCACCCCCGGGCCGGGCTGGCCTGTGTGGATGGCTGTGCCTGGGGAGTAACGACCAGCTGGTGGGCGCCGGGCACCCTTGGGGGGCAGCGCAGGGGGAGTCGGGGACCCGAGGGCTCAGCCACCCCCTCCCCCGCTGCAGCCCAGGCCCGAGGGCAGACAGAGACCTGGCCCGGACCCCCCAGAGTGGGCACTCGGCCTGGGCCCCTTGGAGCTGCTGCCGCTGGAGCCCCCGGCCCGGAGCCCCCGGCTATTCGAGAAGCTAACCGGGCAGCTCTGCCAGCCCAGCAACGGGCTTGGGGCTCCCCCAGGCTGGGCTGGGCCCCTCTGCCCTGCAGGGCCTGGGGCCGAGCGCAGGAGAAGCCCGCAGGGGTTGGCTGGGGGGCCCCCAGGCTGGCCCAGGCCCTGTGGCTGGGGCCGGCTCTCTGCAGCCCACGCTCGCCGTGCCGGTCGCTGAGTCCCTCAGCCCCCGAGAGCTGCGGCCGTCGTGTGCAGCGAGCGGCTTGTCCCTGCGCCGGCCAGCGGCCCCTGCACGGGGGGGAGCAGCCCAGCCACTTACCCAGAGTAAAAATAGCCGGGCACGGCGACATTTGTGGCAGGCGGCTCCGGCGGAAAGGTCAGCGAGAGGCCCTGTGGTGGGGGCGCCGCTGATTAGCCGGGGGAGTTAAACGGCGCCTTTGTCAGAGCCAGGAACGAACACGCAGGAAATACGGGGAGGGGGGAGGCCCCAGCCCACGGCCGAACCGGGCCCCTCCCTGCCCAGTGTCTGGGTGCGGGCTGGGCGCCAGCAAGCAGCAGGGGGTCTCCAGGCGGCTGCCGGCTGCTGGCTGGGCTGGTCAGAGCGTCAGCCCCAGGGATGGCAGCCGCCGAGCAGGGGGTTTCCCACCTGACCCACGGAGGGCGAGCTCGGGGCTCTGCCGGCTGACTACTGCTGCCGGCAGGTGGCACCTTCGCTCTCAGATCCGGCCGTCCCGCCACACCAGGGCGCTGCCCCCGCCTGCCCCTCGGCAGCACCCACAGGACAGGCACGGGGTCACACTGACCCAGCAGAGCAGGGACCCCACGTCCCCGCAGCACGTTCCGGACGTCCCCAGGGACCCCGAGTCCTGCCAGCTCCCCACGGCCTCCCCACTGCCCAGAGCGGGAGGGATTCACCCAGCGTCACACAGGGACGAACCTCGATCGCCCAGATTAGTGCCCGATGCCTCCGTCCAACAGCGTCCTCGTACAGCGCTGCCGGTGCCCCTCACTCCCAACTCACAGCCCCCCAGCTCTGACAGTGCCCCTCACTCCCGACCTGTAGCCCCTGCTAGCCCCACAGCTCTGCTGGTGCTCCTCACTCCCGACCCGTAGCCCCTGCTAGCCCCACAGCTCTGCCGATGCCCCTCACTCCTGACCCACAGCCCCCCAGCTCTGCCGGTGCCCCTCACTCCCGACCTGCAGCCCCACAGCTTTGCCGTTGCCCCTCACTCCCGACCTGCAGCCCCTGCTGTCCCCTGTATTTCCATAGGCCTGGCCCTGGTGCCTGGCTCTGTCTGCTCGGTTTCTTCTCTAGCTGCCTGATCCTGGAGGCTTCGCCCCACACCCCGGCCGGCTAGAGCAGCGCAGACCCGCCGGGCCCTGGGAACTCCCCCGGCCCCGACCCGGCGGCTCCGGGCCAAGCCCAGCGCCCGGGAGCCCAGCCCCGTGAAGGCCCCTGCCCGGAGGCCGGTCTGTGCCAGGCTCGGCGGATCCTGCCAGCTGCGGCGGAAGCGCTGCCAGCTCTCGGCAGCCTCCCCGGGGCCGGGTTCGCGGGGCCGAGCCGAGACAAAAGGCTTTTGACAGGGATTTCGCTTTTCAGAACAGCCGCCAACCTGAGCGCACGAGGCAGCGAGCGATCGCCCGGCAGGCGCACGGGGTGACAGCAGCCAGGCTGGGGGCTCCTCCATCCGCCCCCACCTGCTCTGCCCCCCCCGGCCCTGCCCAGGCTGTTCCTGGAGGCTCCAGGCGCTGGGGGGGCCATGAACGGTGCCAGCCCCCGGGGAGGGGCCCTGCCCCCCACCCGTCAGGCTGCGGTGCAGTGGGGGTGGGGAGCTGCCAAGGACAGGGAGAGATCGACAGCCCCCCCCATGCCTGCCCAGTGCCCGCTCGCCCACGCGGCAGCCTGGCTACCAGCCAGGGGCTAAACCGGCCCCTGCCAGCGTCAGGGAGCGACCCCTCCCCCAACGTGTCCCCACCCTCGCTGTCTGCCGCAGGGCCTGACCCGCTGTGCCCCGACTCGGTGCCCCGGAGCCGCCCGCCTGTGCGGGGGGTTGCGGGGAGCAGCGCTCAGGACACGCTATGGCCACTGCGCTGGGCTCGGGCAGGACTGGGCCACACCCCAGGATCAGGCCGGGGCAGCCCAGCAGCCCCCGCCCCAGCCGCTGCCAAGGACTAGCCCAGGAAACCGCCCGCTGGAGCGTGACGACGACTCCCAGCACCACGGGCTCTCTGCTCCCGCCGGAGACACGGGCCCCCCAGCTGCCCACGCCAAGGCCGGGAAGAGCCGCTGGGCAGGGCGGGGGGCAGCGCAGGCGGGGGTGGGTGCCCGGGCCCCTGCGTCTCTCCCACACCGGAGCGCAGGGGGACCCGCAGTCCAGCTGCAGGGAACCAGGCTGCGGCTCTGCCCCCACGAGCCGGCGGGAGATTTACAGCTCGGCCCGGCTTTACGACTCGGAAGCTGCTTACGCCGGGATTTTCCCCCCGTGCCGGCCCATAAAGAACCAGGCTGGTGACGGGCCGGAGGCTGATTTCCAACTCGCTGCCTGCAGTAAAGGGCCCAACGAGGGGCAGCCCTGCCCCCCAGGAGAGCACACAGGGCCAGGCCCCAAGCAAAGAGCCAGCCCCACTGCTGCCCCACAGCTCCTGGCCAGAGCGCTGCTCCAACCCACCTCCGCTGGGACGCACTCACACCAGTTCCCACGGCTGAGTGGGGTGAGAACCCAGGAGTCCTGTGCCCACCCCAGCACAAGCTGGGGGAGAGGAGCAGTGCCTGGCTCTTCCCCCCCCCACGTTCCCCCCCCCCGCACCAGCCCCACGCCCCCAGTGGGCCCCCAACACCCACCCCCCGGCACTACCCGTCCCTCCCCACGGCACCCTGCTTAGAAACGGCCCCACACAGCAACCCGCCACACCACACCGCCAGCAGCGGGGCCCAGGGCTTGGCCCCAGGGAGTCTGGGCTCTGCCTCGAAGGGCTCAGTGGGACCCGGCGCTTAGCCAAGCCCTCCAGCGACGGGCAGCCCCACAGCCAGCCCCTCCCCTCTGTGCTGGCCTCACTTCCAGCCCCCGATCCTGGGCAGAGCCCCAGCCTTCGATCCCCCTCCGCAGGCTCAGCCCAGGGACCCTGGCGGTGGCAGTGAGGAGACAGGTGTCTGCGCCCCCCACCCCCTCCAGGGGCCAAGGCACAGAGAGGTGATCAGAGCGCCGGGCTCCCGGCTCCCAGCCCTGTGCTCATACCTCTGCCCAACAGCCACACAGGCCACGACCCCCTCTGCCCCCCGCGGGCACCCAGCAACACCCACCAGGGAGAGGGGCAGCATCCTGCCCTCCCCAGAGCCCCCCTCTCCTCTCCCCCACCTCACTGCACAGCGATGGCATCTCCCCTGGCCAGCTCTGGCCTCATGCTGCTGGGTGAGCCCCGCTGCCCTGCGCCCTGATGCCTGCAGCCTCCCCTCCCCGAGCCGGGCGCGGGCTGCGGCTGGCAGCGCTGCTCCGGGAGTGAGGATCAGGCCGCCTGGCAGCCGCAGGAGGGAAGCGGCTCATTTCCAGAGTCATTACGGGCGGCAAAGGTCCCATCAGGTATTCCGCCCGCTCAGCACATTGATTTCCCCAAAGCACAGCGCGGATTTGGGTCTTCCGGCGCCTGCGCTAGCCCCAGCTGGGGCCGCGCTGCCTGGACCAGCACGTGGGGAGTGGCCTGGGCCCTCGGGCCCCGCGTGGAAGGGGCCAGCCCAGGGCTGGGCAGGCTGCCGGGGCAGACGGAGGCACGTTGGGAGCAGCAGCTGCTCGGGCGCTCCAAGCGCGTGTGTGACCCTGGCACCCCATGGGGTGTCTCTCCTCGCGAACCCCCTGCCAGCCCCGGTGCTGGGGGCTGCCCCCGTGCTGCCCGGCGACCCCAGTGCCACCCAGCCCGGCCGGCCAGACAGCAGCCAGGCACTGAGCAGGGTCCCACAGACCAGAGCAAGGCAACGAACTGCAACTTCCCAAAGCATCCAGCAACCCCTCAGCTCCCCCCTGGCACCAGCTCTGCAAGCCCCTCCATCCGTGGGGGCCCAGAGCCCTGCCCCCAGCGCAGATCGGCCCCTGGACAGAGCTCTGGGAAGGGCTCTCCTCGGGGAACCTGGAGGGAAACTCGAGCAGACAACGCTGGAGCAGCAGGTGCCAGCACCCGGGGCCAGATGCCTACAGCCGGGCGGGGACTCACCACGGTGAAGTTCTGGGAGGAGCACTTCTCGCCGCTGAAGTTGCAGCTCTGGAGCATGTCGTCGAGCTGGTGGCCGGTGCGGTTGAGGATGTCGGCCATGTCCGGGTCCGGGTAGAGCAGGTCGGCCGCCCTGTGCCCCTCGCGGTCCTTGGGGGGCAGCCCGGTCATGTTGGCCAGGTGGAAGATGTCGGCGTCGGAGAGCGCGGAGTGGCGGAAGCGGTTGATGTTGCAGATGGTGACGGCCGGGAAGAGCATCTCGCGGGCGGCCTCCTCGTCCAGCGCCGTGAGGTGCGGGCGCTCCAGGTAGAGCAGCGCCGAGCGGGCCGCCTGCGACAAGAAGAAGGCCAGCGAGAGCAGGAAGGCGAACGCCCACAGGGTCTGCCGGACGCCCAGGCGCCCCGACCTACAGATGTGGCCAAGGCCGTGCAGGGTGCTGGTGCCAGCGAAGGTGGCCAGGTCGCGGGTGCGCGGGCGGCTGGGCTCCTCGATCAGACTCTCCTTGTCCCCTTCCTCTTCCTCCTTCTGCTTCTCATCCTCCTCGGCAAATTTAATTTTGCACACGATCTCAATCGGCATCTGCCCAGAGCGGCCGGCGCGCCCACCGTGCCCAGCCAGCGAGCTCGCCCCCGGCGCGGGGACCCGGCCAGACCCGGGGACGGGCACGGCAGAGCCTCCTGTGGGGCAGGACACCTCACCCGCCAAGGCAAGCGCAGCCCTTCTCCGGAGCTCCCAGCCGCTGCTTCCCGCTTGTCTCACTAGTCGATCGTCTCCTTGTGCCTTCGCTTATCAGCACAAATACAGCTGTCAAATAACCCTGCCTCTGCCTCCGCTGAACGCTGCTAAGACCCGGCAGACACAGGCAGCATGTGCTAATACAATCCAGGGAATACTTAATCATTCAAGACATGTCACCGTTATTTCCCCGTGCAGCCCGGCGTGAGCGGAGGCAGCGGGCAGCGACCGGAGCCCCCGGGCAGGGGCACCGCGCCGAACCGAGCCCCGCCAGGCTCCAAAGTGCTGCTCCAGCCACTTGTTAGAATAGCTCGGCCGCGGCAAAGTGATGCCAAGGAGAGCAGAGAGCACTGCCGGCCTCAGCTGCCGCTGCCGCTCGCTGGCAGCTCCGCTCGCCCGCCCGCCGGGGCCTGGCACCCCCTGCCCACGAGTTCCTGCCCCAGGAGAGGAGCAGCCCCGTGGCGGGAGCGGGGACGGGGAGCCGGAGGCAGCCTGCAGCCAGCCAGCAGAGCAGCCCCTCCTAATCCCCCGGCTGTGGATCCTCCTGGACGTTAACCGCCTCCCTGCCGTGCGGCTCCTGCTCCCAAAGTTGGGAGGTGCAAATCCGCTGGCTCCTCGCGGCCGTGCCGCCCGTGCCCTCGCCGCGGGCCACCTGCCTCCTCCCTTGCCGGCTGCGCGATCAGGGGCGAGGAGGGAGCAAGCCGGCAGGAGGAGCTGCCCGATCGATGGCGCTCCCCGCGGAACAAGCAGCGGGAAAAGTGAAAAGGGTTATTGATCCGTGCGAAGCAGCAGCTGTCAGGGATTAGGGCTCCCTCCCCTTCCCGGGAATTAATGCCGCGCGGAGCGGAGCCCGAGCCGGCTGCAGCTCTGCATGCGCCAGCGGTTCCCTCGGCTCCGGGCTGGCCAGGCTCCTGGAATCGCTGCTGCCAAGTTCCTGCGCCCCCCCATGCCCGAAAGGGGGGCCAGGGAACCTCAGGCAAACGCCGCCCCCCTGGAGAGAGGCCCTGGAGCAATGCACCACCCGGCTCGCCCAGCGTGCCCGGGGGCTCACCGGGCCCCGGAGCCATGGGGCAGGAGCTGCCCCACCAGGCAGCTGCAGCCTTTGGCCCAGTCCCAGGGGCACGGCAGGGCCCAGCACCCGCCGATGGCCCCAGCTCGTTTCAAGGCCAGGGATGTCGAAGCAGAGGCAGGGAGCGGAGCAGGGCCCCCCTAGCCCCCCACCCTGCCTGCCACGCAGGTCGGGCCCTGCCGCCCAGGACCTGCAGCAGCACCAGCTGTGCCTCCCCCCCACTCAGGTGCAGCCCCGGGAACACCCCCCCCTCGCTAGGGCACCCCCCCGGCAGCCGCCCCCACGTCCCCTGGCACCGCGCAGCGGGTCAGAGCCACCCTCACGCCGCGGCCGATGCCA
>NW_020716096.1:0-14285 GCF_002925995.2 Terrapene triunguis
GGGAGCCGGGAAGGTCCCATCTACACCCCTCAGGGCCCCAGGACTGCAAGTGCCCATCCTGCCCCAGCACAGAGCCACAGGCAAGGGGGTGTCATGGCCCTCGGCCCCAGAGCAGCCCCACTGCTGCCCTGGGGATACGCCCCCCCCCCCGGCTCAGCCCCCCTGTATCCCTCTAACTTGGCCCTGCCTTTCCCTCTTGCTAGTGGACTCTGATGACGCCACAGTCTGCACCAGTTCCCTGCTGAGCTCTGCATCTCCAGCCAGCGCAGGGACCCCCCACAGCAAGGAGGCCATGGGCACCCCACCGCCCTCCCCGTCTGTCAGCAGCGGCCTCTCGGGGGCTGGGTGAGGCTCCGCCAGGGGGACTGGAGGGAGGCCGGAGTAGGGTTAATGTCCCGCAGGCTTGTTAACCATTTCCCTCCAGCAGAGCCAGCCACACTACTCTGTCCCAGCCCGCCTGGCGTGTTCACCCTCCTCTGTGTCCCCTGGCCCAGAAGGGAGGGGGTCCATGCTGCACCGTGTGGGGTACGCACTGCCAGGCAGTGAGGGGCGGGGGCTGTGCCACACACCCCCAGCCCCCGGGCCTGAGACGCTCTGGTTGTTAAATGAAAGCGGAGATTGCGGGCGATGTTCCCGTGCCCCTTGGGCCACATGGGTGATGCCCATGGGGAGGAGGGGCTGGAGCTGGCTGTGGGGCAGCAGGAGACCCGAATGGGGCTGGATCCGGAGGGACGCTGGTACGGGGAGGGGGTGGCTAGGCCCAGCCCTGAGGGGCGGAGCGTGGCTGGGGCTATGTTGCTGTGGCTGTCGCCCAGGTCCCTGAGCCCCGGCGTGGAGGTGATGGGCCTGCAGGTCGACTACTGGACAAGCCAGGGGCCGGAGAAGAAGAAGGAGGGAGAGAAGCGGGAGATGGGCTTGAAGAACACACTGAAGAGCAACTTCCGGTCGCTGCAGGTCAGCCGCGTGCCCGGCGCCGGGGAGCTGGTCCCCCCCAGCACCATGGCCATGACCGTGGTCACCAAGGAGAAGAACAAGAAAGGTAACGGCTGGCAAAGGCCCAGGCAGGGCCTGCACCTGTCCCAGCCTGCCCTGGAGGGGGCGGAGAGTCCCAGCCTGGCTCCCCTGGCAGGGCTGGCTCTAGGAGTCTTTGCTTTCTCCTCCCAGTGATGTTCCTGAGTAAGAAACCCAAGGAGAAGGACCTGGAGCCCAAAAGCCAAGTCATCGAAGGGATTACGCGCCTGATCTGTACGGCTAAGCACCAGAACACCATGCTCCGAGGTGAGGGCGGCCCAGCACCATGCCACACCCCTCCAGAGAGCCAGCCAGGCCAACAGCTCTGCCCCACCACTTGGACACCGGGGGCTGGCTGAGCTCTGCCAGAGTCTCTCTCTCCCCCGGCCCAGCTCTGGGGGGGTGAGCTGTGCATGCACACACACTGTCCTGCCCCCCACAGCTGAGCTGCATGTGTGCTCTGAGCACAGCGACCAGAACATTGGGCACCAGTAAGAAAGAGATAGATAATAAGACAGAAAATATCCTATTGCCTCTGTATAAATCCATGGTACGCCCACGTCTTGAATACTGCCTGCAGATGTGGTCGCCCCATCACTAAAAAGATCTATTGGATTTGGAAAAGGTTCAGAAAAGGGCAATAAAAATGATTAGGGGTTTGGAACGGCTGCTGTATGAGAAGAGATTAATAGGACGGGGACTTTTCAGCTTGGAAAGGAGATGACTAAGGGGGGATCTGATAGAGGTCTATAAAATCATGACTGGTGTGGAGAAAGTAAATAAATAAGTGCTATTTACTCCTCTTAACACAAGAACTAGGGGTCACCAAATGAAATTAATAGGCAGCAGGTTTAAAACAAAAGGAAGTATTTTTTCACACAACGCACAGTCAACCCGTGGAACTCTTTGCCAGAGGATGTTGTGAAGGTCAAAACTATAACAGGATTCAAAAAAGAACTAGATAAGTTCACGGAGGACAGGTCACCATCAAAGGCTATTAGCCAGGATGGGCAGGGATGGTGGCCCTAGCCTCTGTTTGCCAGACACTGGGAATGGGCGACAGGGGATGGATCACCTGATGATTCCCGGTTCTGTTCATTCCCTCTGGGGCACCTGGCATTGGCCACTGTCATAAGACAGGATACTGGGCTGGATGGACCTTTGGTCTGACCCAGGGTGGCCATTCTTATGTTTGGCGCTGTGCTCTCTCCTCTCAGTGTCCATCGACGGCGTGGAGTGGAACGACGTGAAGTTTTTCCAGCTAGCAGCGCAGTGGCCAACACACGTCAAGCATCTCCCCGTGGGCATCTTTGGCTACTCGAAGAGCGTGTGAGCCAGCCGGGCGGCCCGGGAGCCGGGACTCTGCTGAGTGTGGCAGGAGGCGGCCATGGCCATGGCCCGTCCCTTCTGCTGGGCACGGGGGGAGGTTCCAGGCCCTGGCTGTTCCCACTCGGTTTCTTTCCCCCAGGGGGCTTTTAACATGCAGCTAGAACTGGTGCAACGGGGAATCCATGTGGCTTCCAGAGCTACCACCCCCCAGGCCAGCCTCCCACCACCAGGGGGCAGGGGCCCACCCCAGGGAAGGGAGGGGGACTGGGAGCTGCTTGAGGGTGTCTTACTGGTGCTGCACCAGCAGAGCGGGCTGCTCTGGCTCCCGCCGGGGGGTAGCTCAGCCAGTGGCACCCTCTGGCCAGGGCCTAACTTCAGTCACCCCCTTTCGGAAGCCCCAGGGCCCCACTGGCAGCTCCAGGCAGTTGAGGGGTCTCTGCCCCACCCTGCCGTTTCGGTTAGGGGATGTCACCCCTTGCTCAAGGCCCTGCAGCAGCCCCTAGACCTGGGCCCAGCCCCCCTGCCGCCCACTAGGGAACACGAGGGCCGCTGGAGCTGCAGCCTGTGGACCAGCTGAGGCTCTCCTAGCGCTGCAGGTAGGAAGCCACGAATGTGGCAGGTGGGGGCCTCCTCCACCATCAGCTCCAGGGCCCCAGCGCTAGGGGAGCTGTGCTGCAGCGAGCCTGGGGGGCAGGGCTGCTCCGCAGTGAGGTCCCAGGCACTGGCCCGGGGGGAGCAGAAAGCTGGGCTGGCCCAGCTGTGCCCTCAGCGCCAGGAGCCAGCACCCAGCCATTCACCGAGCCTCCACCCGTCAGTCCGCGCTGCAGCCCCCTGCTCAGAAATGCTAGGGGCAGGCCCACCCGCTGCAGATGGGGGGACCCTGGGCACAGGCTGTGTTTTCCCACTTACTGCTGGCATGGGGTTCACACGAGGAGTGTGGCAGCCCCCCAGCCCTGGCACTGCAGCTGATCTCACACTCCTGCCCTCCGCCTGGCAGACTCCAAGCCCAGCCCAGCCCCTCATGCTGCCAAACCACTCCCTGCCCTCGGAGACCCAAACTGGGGGCTGGGCGGCCGGCGGGGGCATTACCCTGTTTTTTTTACAAGATTCTATTTTTTTTAAACTTACTGTATGGTTGCTTTTCTGGATTAATTTTAATAAATTAATGCTGGTACCACTGTGACTGAGGTGCAGGGTGTGTAGAGCTGGGCCCCGTGCGGGAAGGGGGTGCAGAGCCCCTCAGCCATGGCCAATGCTGCTGCCTCTCACACACCTGTGTTCTGGTGGGCGAGAACCCCACACGTGGCGGGCGCTGGGGCTTGGGGGCTTACAAACCGTGCATGGCTATGGCTGCTGCAGATGCCAGGTACTGCGCAGAGCGCAGCTCCCAGGAGACGGTGCCAGCCAGGCCAGGAATGCCAAGCCCAGCTCCAGGGACTTGCCATCAATGCTGACCCCCCCCGTCCCAGGCACCTGGGAGAATCAGGAGCTGCCAATGGAGCCAGACGGCTCAATTCTGCCACTAGCCTAATGGGGGTGCTGGCACCAGCCTCACCAGAGCAAGGGAGGGAGCCCCCCATAACCTCCAGCTGTGCCCAAGCCCCTGCACACTGGGGGTGAGGTGCCAGCTCTGCCGTTCCCTGGTAGGGCCCAGGGCTGCGGGCACAGATCAGCAAAGGGAGGGCACAGATCAGCACAGCTGTTTTATTTAAATTAAAAACCTCGAGCCCTTGGGAATCGTGTCTTGTGCTCCAGGGGCAGTGGCTGGGCCCAGGCAGGGCTTCTCCTGGCTCGAGCACCAGGCATGCCTAGACCCCCAGCACCGGGCAGCCAATGCACTGCCTGTGGCTGGGGCTCCGGCACCCCAGGGAGCAGTGTCCGTGCCCACCTGGCCCGCGCGCACAGCCCCGCTCCGCTTCTACCTGAAGGTGGAGAAGGTCTGTCTCCTCTCGGCGCAGGCTGCGTTGGGCATCGTCTTGATCTCCACTGTCTGGAAGGTGACTTGGGGCGGGCGCTGCTGGGGCGGAGAGGGGGAGGGGGAGGGGGTGGGCTCTGTGGAGACGTACTCCAGCAGCTGGGGGTTGTCCTCCTGGCGCCGCACGTAGCCCTGGCTCAGCAGGTGCAGGGTGCAGGACAGCACGTCCGTGCTGCTGCAGCAGAAGCTAAGGAACTTCAGGGCAGGGCCAGACTCCCATTTCTGACAGGCGTCGATCACCTGGGGGGGAGAGGGCAGTTACTCTGAGGCTGCCGGGGCGCGGAGCAGCGCGGCCGCTCGCCTGCCAGGCCCCCGTACCTTGAACACCAGGTTATCGATGTGCAGCTCCTTCTCCCCTTTCAGGATCTGGATGATGAGGCAGCAGATGATGTTCCTCTTCCTCTCCAGGGTGCTTCCCTCGTCATCCTCCACATTCAGGTACGTCTGCTTGGGGAGCAGCCACAGGCGCTGGCCGGCCGCCCGTGCCAAGGCCGCCTCGTTCAGACGCAGGACGCCTGGGACCAACACAGCCGCACTCAGCCATGCCCAGGGAGCGGTTCCTCCAGCACCCCCGGCCCTGCTTGGGGACCAGCCCTAGCCCTCCATGCCCCCCCTCACATATCCCACCCCCCAACCCTGCTTGGGGACCAGCCCCAGCCCCTCCACGCGCCCTCCCTCCCATGTACCCCCTCCGGCCCCTCTTGGGGACCAGCCCCTACACACACACGCACACGCCCAGTTCTCCCTCCTCCTCCCCCCCTCGAGCCCTGCTTAGGGACTAGCCCCAGCCCCTCCATGGGCCCCCCCCACACATATCCCACCCCCCAGCCCTGCTTAGGGACCAGCCCCAGGCCTCCCACACGATGCCCCTTCTGGCCCTGCTTGGGGACCAGCCCCTCCACACCCACCAGCCCAGTTCTCCCTTCCCCCCCGGCCCTGCTTGGAGACTGGCCCCTCCGGACGCAAACCCCCTTCCAGCTCACAGACAAGCCCCGTGCTCCCTGGCACCTGCTCTGGGCCCAGCCCAGCCCGGCCAACCCTCCACACCCCCACCAGGCCCAGCGCAGGGGCTCCAGGGCTCCATCCCCAGCTGTGGTCCCCCTGTTCAGGGACCACACAGGGACAGGGCTCAACCCCCCCCCCTGCCCGGTCCCTCCATACGCACCCCCCTGAGGCAGGCTCTGGGTCAGGATCCCGGCCTCTCCCGTCAGAGGTTTCAGTGCGTGGCTCAGCAGGACAGGAGACAGCCCCGTGGCCTGGGCCAGGGTCTCCACAGCAACTTCCTGCGGCGCAAAGGAGACAGGAAGTGAATACGCAGGGGCAGGGCCATGGCGGTGGGGCGACAGCTCTGGGGGCCAGGACAGGCCAACTGGGCCAGGTGTCTTGGGGCCACGGCCCAGGGGCTGGGGCAATGGGGCGAGGTCTCTGGGGGCCGTGGCATGGGGGCGAGGTCGCTGGGGGCTGTGGGGGAGGGGCCGGAGGGGGGGGGGCTGAGGGGCAAAGGGGAGAGAGAATAACACAGATTCCTCTGGCACAAGCCACCCAGGGGAAACAGCGGCTGCTTGGCCACAGGGGGGCAGGGACCAGGGCTGTGGAGATGAGAGTCCAAGGGCTCGGGAAGTGGGGGGGGGACACACGAGGGAAGGGGGGTGTCTGCCCAGGGGGGAGGACAGACCGTCTCTGCCCCATATGGATGAGCTGGGGGGAAGGCGCTCTCTGTGCTGCAAGGACAGGAGCAGTTGGTGCCCCATTTACACCAGCTGTGGGGTCCCACCCCCCAGGGGAGCGGGGGTCCCACCTGGGCGCTGTTGAAGCCCAGCAGGATGTACATCTGCAGGGTGGAGACGTGCAGGGTGGTGCTGCCCGCGAACCGGAGCTCCGCGTGGCCCAGCCACGTCCACTGCAGGCGCCGCGGCTTTGTGTGCTCCAGGCCAAACCGGCTCTGACCTGCAAGAGACGCGGCCAGTCCCAGCAGAGCCACCAGAGCGCCGGGCCCGCGGGGTCCCCGAGCCAGCCGGGGCTGCCCCCCACCCCCAGGCGGGGCTGGAGCTCACCCCACTGCTCAGCCTAGCCCCCGTTCCCCACCCTCCCCCTGGTGCCCCCTCTCCAATCACACGCCCCCACCCCGGTACCCTCTCCCCTGTCACACGCCGCTCCCCGCCACCACCATGGGGCACAGTGTCCACCCCCCAGCCCCTGCCCGGCTCAGTCGCCCCCCCAGCGCCCAGACTCACTGTTGGTGTAGAAGTCGGCGAACCGCGCCAAGTAGCCCCCGAGGGGCCGCGGGAAACACCTGCTGGGATCCTCCAGGTAGCAGAGAGGGGAGACGGTCCAGCAGCGCGGGGACAGGGCCAGCACCTTCACCTCCGGCTCCTCCTCCGGCTCGGCTGGCTCCTCCTCCATCGCCTGGGGATGGGCGCAGGGGTCAGGCTCCCGCCAGGGGCTCGTCTGCGGCACCTCCTGGGAAGGGAGGGGGCACGGCCCAGACCCCGCCCCCCAGGGGAAGGGAGGGGGCACAGCACAGACCCCGCTCCCCTCCCCAGCCCTCCATGTTCTCCCCCATGTGCCCGGGGGAAGGAAGGGGGCACGGCACAGACCCCGCCCTCCTCCCCAGCCCTCCATGTTCTCCCCCCATGTGCCCGGGGAAGGGAGGGGGCACGGCACAGACCCCGCCCCCCGGGGGAAGGGAGGGGGCACGGCACAGACCCCGCCCTGCCCAGACCCCGCCCCCCTCCCCAGCCCTCCATGTGCCCCCCCCATGTGCCCGGGGAAGGGAGGGGGAACCGCACAGACCCCGCCACCCTCCCCAGCCCCCCATGTGCCCGGGGAAGGGAGGGGGCACAGCCCAGACCCCGCCCCGCCCGGGTTCTCACCGCATCCTCCTGGCCCGCGTCCAGCTCCAGCAGGCGCTTGTCGAGCTGCTGCAGCTGGAAGAGGTGGAATTGCTGCTGCAGCTCCTCCGACTCACTCAGGCTCTTCAGCATCTGCTGGGGGAAGCGATTGGGGAAGCAGAGCCCGATCTGCTCCACGACGGCCCGTTCCAGCCACACGTTCCCCTGGGCCAGGAGCCGGTCGCCCAGGTAATACCTGCAACGGCAGCCGGCGTCAGGGCAGGGCCAGAGCCCCCGACTCCCTCCCTGGCCCCTAGACCTGGAGCCACCCCCAATTCCCATCCCGGAACCCCCCCGGGACCCTCCATGCCTTCGCTATGGCCTGGAGCAGGGCGTGCCGGCCGGCCGGCTGCTGGTGAACGCTGTGGGGCCCGGGGCTGGGCCTGACCCAGCCTGTGGGCCCTGCAGTGCCCTGCTGCCCCCCTGCAAGCCACGGCTGGGGACACAGGCTCTGGGCTGGTGGCCGGGGTCTGGCTGGACTTTGGGGAGCCCACGGCCCGAGCCGAGCCAGAGCCCCCATGACAAGCCAGGCACCAGCACCCGCTGATGCGCCGGGCAAAGCCAGAGCCCAGGCCGGGCGGGGGGCACAGCTCCCCACGCCCCCGGCTGGGGCCCCTCACCGGTAGAAGTGCTCGAAGGTGTTGGCGAGCTCCAGGCCGGAGAGGAAGAGGATGGGCTCCAGGCTCCGCTGCAGCCGATGCAGCGACTCCACGTTGCCCGCGTCCGTCTGGCTCTCCTGGATCCGCTGGTCCACGTAGCGAGCGAACTGCTCGCTCACCTGCGGGGGAGAGCGCCAGCTGCCAGGGCCTGCTCGGGGCGGCTCCCCACGGCAGCTCAGGGGACACCCACATGATGGGGGGGCTCTGGGGGAGGGAACAGTCCTGCGGAGGGGGAGGCCACTCCCTAGGAGCTGGGGTCACCCCACCCGTGGAGACGGGGAGGCGGGGCCGTGGGAGCTGCGTGTCTGGGCGGTGGGCAAGGGGGCTTGAGGGGCCCGCTCCCTCTCAGAGCCCAGGGCTGTTGGAGCAGCGGGGGTTAACTGGCAGAGACCCCCATGCACCTGGGACCCCTCAGACGGCAGCCAGGAGCGTGGCTGGGCAGAGCCGACGCCGGGGGGCTCGGCCCCACTGGGGCGCAGGCAGCCTCTAGCCCCGCGGGCTGGCACCAGGCCGAGCAGCCTGGAAGCGCTCCTGGGCCCCAGGCTCCCCCCCCACCCCCGGGCCAGGCCAGCCCCCCACTCACGTGCATGGCCGTCAGGAAGGAGAGCTGCAGCAGGGCCCCGGAGAAGCCCTGCCGCAGGGCCAGCGCGAAGGCCGTCTGCTGCCCGAACAGCTCCTCCATGGCGCCGCGCAGGCCCAGGTAGAGCCGGCAGTACCGCTCCACGAAGTCCGGCCCCTGCCACCACGACTCCAGGAACCGCTTCACCTGGGCAGGGGCAGGCGGCACTCGGTTACAGGCGTGGGGAGGGCCCCGGGGGGAGGGGGAGGGACAGGCTGGGCTGGACGCGGGGAGGGGACAGGCCGGGACAGGTGTCTGTGGGGGGCAGGATGGATGGGGGGGCGGGGGGAGGGCCCTGGGGGGATGGGCTGGCCAGCCCCAGGGGGTACAGGGTGGTTTGGGCGTGGGGGCGGCCCCCAAGGTGGGGAGGGTCTCAGGGGGACAGGACGGGCCAGGCGTGGGTAGGTCTCTCCGTATCTAGTGTCCCATGGGCCTGGGGCAGGAGCTGCAGAGACAGAGGTGGATGGGGGCCTGCTACCCCCACGCAGGGTGGGGAGGGGGTGGGCAGCAGATACACACACAGATCAACAGCCCCCTCCCAGCTGCTGCTGCAGGACACACTCCTCCCCCATGCCCCCCCCCCCGCACACACCTGCTGCTGCACCACGCCCCTCCCCCGTCGCCCCCCCCGCACACACCTGCTGCTGCACCACGCCCCTCCCCCGTCGCCCCCCCGCACACACCTGCTGCTGCACCACGCCCCTCCAGCACTGCGTAATCCCCGTCATGCTGCTGGGCTTCTTCCCCGACACCTTGGCGGCCCCAGAGCTGGTCTCCTTGTTCTTCCCGTTCTTCCCGTCTGCCAAGGGGGGGCCGGCGTGAGAGCAGCGCCCGGGGGGCAGGGCGGGGGCAGCGCCAGCACTACCCCCTCCCCAACCCCAAAGCCGCCTGTGGGGCGAGGGCTGGGCCCGACCCTCCCAGCCTCCCCCGGGGGGGCCCACTTCAGCCCCACACGGTCACTGAGTGCGGGGGAGGGGGCAGGGGCAAGCCGGGCGCTCGGGGCGGGTGGGAGCCAGCCAGCCCCAGGCACCCCGGGGCAGCAGAGTAGCCACGCCCGGCTGGGATCCTGCCCCCTACAACAGGGCTGGCCTTTGCAGAGGGGCGTCTGGCACCTGCCGGCTCTGCCTGTGGGCACCAGACCCACGGATCTGAGTGCTGGGCTAGGCCCCCACGTCTCTGTCTCCTACACCCCGGCCCCAGGGCCTTGAGGAGCAGCCTCTGCTGCGCCAGGCCCAGGGGCTGCCCGCCCGCCCCGCAGAGCGCTCTCCCACCTCACCCCGCCTGCGGGCATCGGGCACACACAGGGTCGAGCCCAGCTCGGCGCCAGTGCCCGGCTCTGGCAGGACGTGCAAAAGGCAGCCCGGAGAGTCCTTACCCACAGGGACCCCTCTCCCCACTCAGCCCCGGGCAGCACCCCAGGGCCTCCTCCCCCAGACCCCCTCCCTGCCTGGCCCCAAAGCCCCACGGGGGAGGGGCCCTTACTGGCTTTGACCGGGGCTCTCAGCTCCTCGGGCTCCGGGCTGCCGGGGTCCACGTGCACCAGCAGGTGGCTCAGGCGCCGCACGCGGGAGTTGAAGATGGTGGCGCGGCTCTTGGCGCGTCGGGCCGTCTCCAGGTTCTCCAGGTACTCGCTCAGGAGCCAGGCCAGGGGGCTGACGCCGCTGGGATCTGCAAGGCCAGAGGGGGAGGCTGAGCCAGGCGGGCCGGGCGGGCTGGGGGCAGCGGGGAGCCGGGCAGGGGGAACCGGTACCTGGGCTGGTGATGCTCTGCACCAAGGGATTGATTAGGGCCTCCCAGCAGGTCCTGCCCAGAGCCTGGGCCGCCTCGTCATCGGGAAGGAAGCGATCGGCGAACACCTGCTCGTGCCGCAGGGCGCAGTTCAGCCTGCAACAGCAGAGACACCCGCACCAGTCACTGGTGGGGCCCTGGGGCCTTGCCAGCGCTGGGGGGACCCCGGGTACAGACACACACAGGGCAGGGCACTGCCGGGGGCTCTGGGCAGCGCTGGGGGACCCCGGGTACAGGCCTCACCTGTTGAAGAGCTGCAGCAGCTGCATGCGCTCGTCCGCGATCTCCTGGCACCACGTGTGCGCCTGGGTGGTGTAGAACAGGTACGTGCGCCGGCACAGCTGCTCCTTGAAGATCGGCCAGAAGGTGGGCTTGGGCCCCAGGATCTCGATGCCACGCACACGCGTGTCAATGCCACCCTGCACAGGGCACAAACCTCCCCGGTTAGACATGGGCCCGCCAGGCCGAGCGACTCCCGGCCCGGGGCCAGGCCTCTCGCTGCCCGTGGAGGCCCTGCGGGGGGCGAGGGAGGCCAGGGACCGGCTCGGCCGCACACAGGGACGGGGGTGTGACGTTGCACTCCATATTTTTTATGGAAATGCCCTTTGAGTGTGACTATGATGTAACTGGAATATGCTGTATGCAAAAGGTCTCTTGTAAGGTATCATAACAAAGGTTATAACCTACTGAATATATTCCTCCTACTTCTATGCATGTATCATTCTTGTATCTGAAGCTAGAAAGATGAAATGTAACTCTGACGGCCTGTTGTAATTATGCAAAGTGTGGGCCATTAATGGTGGTTTAGAATCGTGATGGCTCCCAGTGACTGGGACAATTGGTTGTAAATGGTTTATTTACCTGTGTAGGTGTGGGCCAGCCCGGGAAGAATGGAGACTAGGTCTTACAGTGACAAGTGACCATGTCACACGATACTGGAATCCATCTTAGATCTGGTACTTTTCCATTTAGAAGGAGGGGTGGGGACCCAGAGAGACAAAGGATTCCCACCTTGTGCCAAAGCTATAAAAGGGGGTGGAGCAGGACAAAGGGGGCTGCCAGTCATGAGAAATCCCCTGCTTACCACCTGAGATGTCTGCTGGAACGAACAAGGACTGGACCAGGGGAAAGGATCGGGCCCAGACTAGGAAGGAGTCTAGTCTGTGAAAGAAGCTTATTGGAACATCTCTGAGGGTCAGATATAACCTGTAATCAGTTTCTTAATGTATTTAGACTTGCGTGTTTTTGCTTGGTGACTTACTTTGTTCTGTCTCTTATTACTTGAAACCACTTAAATCCTACTTTTTATACTTCATACAATCACTTTTGTTTATTAATAAACCCAGAGAAAGTGATTAATACCTGGGGGAGCAAACAGCTGTGCATCTCTCTCTATCAGTGTTATAGAGGGCGGACAATTTATGAATTTACCCTGTATAAGCTTTATACAGAGTAAAACGGATTTATTTGGGGTTTCCCCATTGGGAGCTGGGTGTCTGGGTGCTGGAGATAACTGAAAACAGCTCAGCAGGTTTCATAAGTCTGCAGCTTTGGGGGCGTGGACCAGACCCTGGGTCGGGTTGCAGCAGGCTAGCATGTCTGGCTCAACAAGGCAGGGTTCTGGAAGTCCCAAGCTGGCAGGGAAAACGGGCTCAGAGGCAAAGTCAGCACATCAGGTGACAGTCCCAAGGGGGTCCCTGTGACCGAACCCGTCAGGGGGCCCGCCAGCACACCCACCTGCTGGCAGCGCTTGATCTTGATCTGGATGATGGGCCAGAAGCGGGTCAGGTTCTCCAGGAGGATCACTCGGCTGGCCGAGGGCATGACGTTCACCTGGGGGGGCAGGGAGAGAGACAAGCCATCAGGACACAGAGATGACGAGGCCGCGAGAGATCCCGCCCCACGAGAGTGTTGTCCAGGCCCAGCCCCCAGAGCTACGTGAAGTGAAGCCGTGGGGTTAGCGGCGTGCAGGAACACGGGCCCCAAAGGGACGGGGCAAGGAGACGACCAGTAGCTGGGACGGGACTAGCCAGCAAAGCCTCTGCCGCTCCATCAGGCATCCCCAGGGCCCCTCCCAGCCACACCCGGGGAGATCACAGAAAGCATGGCTCTGCTGGAGCAGTCAGACGCGCCAGACCTCTCCTCCGCTCCCTGTTGCCCCCTCCCGCCAATGGAAGACCAGCCCCTGGGAGCTCCACCGCGCTCAGGAGCTGCCGTCAACCCACCAGGAGAGGCCGCAGAGACCAGAGCCGATGGGGATGGAGAGGTGCCGCCAGGCACGGGAACTGGCTGACAGCCAAAGACCAGTGGCCCGTCCGAGTGAGACGCAGATCTCCCGTCGTACCCCTGGGGCTCCCAGCCCGAGTGGTGCTACTAACCCAGCGTCACACCCCGCTCCCAGTGCCCAGGGGGCTGTAACTGACCCTGCTCCGTCCGCACGCAGCCAGCCGAGCAGGTTCCCAGCACCGCCAGCCCCAGCGCCCAGATCAGGCCCATCCACTGGGTTTGGAGCTGGGAGGGGGTCCCAATTTCCAGCTTTTCTCTGCAGCGTGGGGGCTGGAGCCTCACTCGGGAAGTGACAGGCGGGATTCTCATGGAATCACCTGCCCCCAGGAGCTGCGGCTTTAAGGAGCAGCCCAGCCGTGCCGAGAGCTGGTGCCAGCGCTGTCACTAAGCACAGACCCAGTGCCCCGCACACCCGGCCGGCCGCCAACACGGATGTACATGCTGCTCCCAGTAGGAACGCACAGGCCTGCCTGTCTGTCCGCCCACCCCCACATCCCTCCCCAATGACCTCCTGGGACTCAGCGCTGCCTCGGGGTCCGGAAGGCGGCTCCTCTCGGTCCCTCCTCTGCTCTATGGCCACTGTGCAGCGGAGACTAGCACAATCCAAGCTAGGCACACGGCCCGGCCCAGACAGCGCCTCTGGCTTCTGGCTAGAGGTTTCCCAGGGCAGCTCACTCGGGCGTGGGCCAGGTGGGTAACAGGTCTGGGGAAGCAGAGGGCGGGAGGGTGGCAGGGTCTAGCAGCAGAAAGGAGAGCAGCTAGGACAAGGCAGGCTGTGCCAGGCCTGCACGGGGCGGACTAGGAGCAGGACAGGAGGGGAAGCCGGGACTTGGCCACTGGGTGTCTTGCCCCTCCCCCTGGAGCAGCTGGTCCTGGCCAGCGTTGGAGACGGACCCTGAGCTCGGGGCCCTGCCCTGCTCCTGCCCACCTAGGAGAGCCCTGGTGACGTACCCGCCAGGACAGGGCCTACAGGCCTGGGGCTGGCGACTCCCTGCACCTCGGGTGCTGCCTGCCCCAATTCCAAGGCAGTCGTGGCCCCGCCGGCCTGGGCCGGGCTGCCCCAGCTCCACACTGACCAGCAGAGGTGGGCGCTGGCAGGTGCGAAGCTCTCAGCCTGCGCCCGCCCTGCTAGGGAGCTCCCAAGCCACAGGACCCCCTCTCCTGTCCGGGGCGGCCTGGGCCACACTCACCGTATTGAGCTCGGTGCTGATGCTGGCCGGGTTCTCTCCTCCCATGACCACGATCCGGGCTGGCATGTAGCTAGAATCCTCGCTGGCCACCAGCAGGCTCATCTGTCTGCAGCCGGGGAGAGCCACAGCGTCGGCACCGGCCCATTTCTGGGCTGTGCTCCAGGCCGGAGCCTACGGTGCCCGTCCCGAGGGGCACGTCCGCCAGCGGGCTCAGAGCCTCGCATGGCCGCCGGTCCTAACGGGAGCCCCTGGCCCCAGCTCCTGGGGGGCTGCACCTGGCGCTGCACTGCTCTGGGCCAACAGTGCCAACAGCCATCCCAGCAGGGCATATGGCGCCCGTGGACACAGACGAGGGCCCTGCATGGCTGGCTACTGGAAAGGGAACCCACTCCAGCCAGGGAACCAGCATGTGCAGCCCCCCTGTGCCACCTTGGGCACCCTGCCACCCCTCGCCACATTGTTACCTGGGCCCAACTCCCCCCCATCCCCGGGACACCCTGGGCAGCCAGCCACCCTCTGCCCACCTGATCCCTCCTC